>NW_022280050.1:3500254-3506004 GCF_004355925.1 Anarrhichthys ocellatus
ACACACACACACACACACACACACACACACACACACACACACACACATACTTGCAGGAGCTGGCAGCTTAGAGGAATGCTCTCATTCAGCACAGGGGCAACGGAAGTCTGTCAAAATGAAGCGGCACTACTGAGCTGTGAGTTGGTGTAACTACCACAGAGCTGGCAGTGTTTGGGTTACCAGTTCAGCCTCAGACAAACAGACACACACACCTACACACAGGTAAAAAAAACAACAAAAAAACAATTGTGAGACTATAGGCACTGCTATTCAGATTTTGCTGTCTCACAAAATAACAATTTCTATCTATTCAGCTAACACTGATATAATTCAGGGCACAAAGAAATGAGATATCATACAAGTTTGGATTTATTTATACATTCTCCTGTGTCGGGACGCCATTCACTTCTCTCCTCTACCCACAAATGTTTACTGGAATAAGCACGGGAAGCCAAATGGAGATGCACTGATAGACAAACCACATCTTGGGCCTTAATGTGTGTGTAGCAGGCTTATTTACAACTGTTAACAAACAGCCTTAGGGGAGCGATGGAGCGCCAGAGAGATAGCGTCAGAAGAGTGGGAAGTACTCGAGAAATAAACTTTATGGAAATGGCCGACCAGCGGAGACACCCGACTACACGCTGCATAATGCAACAAAAGAAGGGGATGATTTTCTGTCAGAGTACTTTTTAATATTCATACGTTACATTTTCCAACTTAATTGGAACCTGTCAGGGTGCATTGGCTGAGTGTGGCATCGCAGCGGCAGCTGGGCTGTTTCCCTACAGCTGATGAGATGCAATAAAAAGAGAGGGAGAGCAAGAGAAAGGCGAGCGAATGAAATGCAATTCAGAGTCAATGGGAGTCAAAAACACATTACTGCAAGCCTGGCTTGAGTAAACCTGTAACGAGAAGATTGTTTAAGACAAATACTTCCGCCTATTCAAAACCAACTGGTCCCTCAGGGGTCTGTCTCTCCCATTATCTCTATCTGTCTGTCTATTTACCTGGATCTCACACACCCACACACACTGACACACAGCACACACAAAAGAATAGGGTTTTAGTGCCAGTCCGGTACTGGATTCTTGAGGCCATTATTGACGTAATAATAATAAGTCAATATTTGTTTTTAGCATAAGCAAACATTTTTGATGGACTAAACTTGTCAGGGATTCTGGTGTCCAATTTTATGAGAACTTTTCTAATTAACTTCAAATACATCAGTTGTTATTTTTATAATTGTTTGGTGAAATTTATTGTTGCCTATTGGCGTACATAAAGTTTAAGATATATTAGAAGGATATCTCTGTGAGGTAATACTCATGATTCAGAAAATCAGCTTGCTAAATGCATGCGTTGGGTAATAGTTTTAACTTAGGGATGCGGTGGGGCAGGGAGCTCTCCACCTGCTCCCCGTCGGCTTCCTGCCCCAGTAGTTCACATAGTTAATACATCTCGGATGGCGTTATTCTCTCGGATGGTTAAAAAAGAACTAAATGCTGAAATGGGTCACCAAGGTAAATTCTATGTGCATGAAACACTGCCGTTTATATTTCTAATCGCTTTTACATTTACATTTAATTCATGTTTCAAAAACTAATATTTGTATTGGGCTGTGTAAGTACTGAAACATTCTTCTCATTATTGAATAACAGCTAAAAATTCTGAAGCAATTCAATTTCCCAAAAAGTATCTTTTTCATTTGAATGAAGGTTATATTTAAGGACATTTCATGAATGAATTCTCCCAGTTAAAAGATTTTATGAAATGCTGAATGACTTCAGTTCAGTGTAGTTCAGTACTTTTTTAAATATGAAGATGTCTTTGTTTCTCTGACAAAAAAGACTAATAATTACAACAAAAACCAAATAAACAACAACAACAAAAACATTGGTATCAGCAAAGAATTTCACAAATTTGCCTGGTTTATATACTGTTTCAGAAATGTCTGTCAGGATTAAGGATGAAAGCTGAGAGAGCAGCTTTAAAAAACCTGACGAGCAATGTACAAACATGTACAGCTACCAAAGATAAGCAAAGTAAGTTTGTCTTCTAAATAGCACTGTACCAGACAGCAGCAGAAGAGCACCATACTGTCACCTCCTCTTTGAGTTTTTTTGGGGCGCAGAAATGAGTGCTCTAGCCTGAAAATAACAGTGTCTACCACATACGTTTGGAAACGATGACATAGACAACCGCGTTCGCTACTTGATTGGGTCTTCACAGTCACAATGTGTCCTTGTGACCAGTGGTTAATCCACCATGGATAACTGATTACAAGCGTCCTTGTTGTCTTTACTAGCAGCTGTTTTAGAGGAATCCGCTGTACTTGGAGCGATTAGTGAGTGGCGTGTCCAGCGGCGTTATCAGCCCAATGGAGCAGACATGTAATTAAGTTTGAAAAATAAAACTTCAAAAATGTTCCAGCTAATTAAAGACTACTATAATACTATACTAGTATTTTCTGTAACTAAGTAACCAATCTACTTCCTGTTTACACCGTCACCTGCATTCCCAGTGTATGTGAATAGACATGTGTTATTCAGTTTCAGGCTTGCTAGTATGGACGGAAATTATTTCGCAAACGATGCTGGAACACCCGTGTGGTCGGAGATTGTTTTTTGTTTTAAAACCCCCGGTTTTAACTGAAAACATATGAGTGTGGATGCAGCCTAAGAAACTACTGGTGGCTACATCCACACTAATACGGAGGACGGGCTTTTGAAATGGAAAACAACGGCAGCGGCAACAGCATCAAGTGTCGCATTGCTTCCATGTGTGTATTCTGGCAGAAGGCAAGCAGAGCCATGTGTAGCAATCAGCTCGAGCCAAGCTTGAAACTTTAGTGGTTTTCATATGAACGTGTTGCTTTGATGTTTGTTTTTATTAATTTCTTCCCCCATGCCAGACATCGATACCAATATTACCATATGACATTATTTGGGTTTTTAGCTGATCCTATTTTCAATAGTATGTGTTTAATGTTTGGTGTGCAACAGTAGAGTATATTTACAGTATAGTATATTAAATACGCTTAATTCATTTTCTGATAAAAAAGATGCAGTGACTGGAGGTTCAGGTAGTGTGTTACAGGCTGGCTCTGTATGGGGCCTCATTGTAAACCGGAGACAAATAAGCTCCACTCCTCAATGGAGAGTTACTGAAAAGAAAGAAAGAAAAAGAGAGAGAGAGAGAGAGATGGAGGGAGAGAAAGACATACATTAGTGCATTCTTAAATGAGCAGCCCATCTCCACAGAAAGCTAATAGTAATTAACACTTTTTTGCAGGAAATTAGTCCACAATTGCCCGACACCTCATCATTCCGGTGCATTTGACCAATAATAGTTCCACTTGGCATTAAAACGGCATTACTTTAGGTCATTTAGCCTAATCAGTTTGCAAATTGTTAGGAGAACAAAGTTGGGTACGAACACAATTTGAAGCTGTTGTTTTTACTGGAACGAAACAGAGAGAAACAGCTACTGTAGAATGTGTACTATTTTTAACAAATGACATGGCGTATATGGTCCAGTAAGCTCTTGAACCTTTATTTATTTCCACAATAGAGAGGATAATGCTTTTAGCGAAGAGTGCCTACTGTTTCATTTGGGTTGGCCCACAGTAGCTTGTCTGCCTTGGAAGGAAAAGCTTAACTGGCAGTCTTGATAAAACTACTCTCAAACTATCTTTTTACGCTTATCAACTAAATCATAGGTTTAAATCATTAACTTGTACTGCTAAATCTGTAGTGGAGAAGAAGATAAATTAACACATATCTATAATGTTCAACATGCACAGTTGGTTTGTTTTGTTTATTAACTTTTTACTGAGCCATCTTTTCCCTATTTCCCCGTCTATTTCTGTTTCCACAGTACCCTTTCACAATCCCCAGAGAACAGCTATGAGCATTAAACTGTGAGTTTTACATATGTGTAGATGGAGAATATAATGGTGATAGAAGTAAAAATATTTTGATCTTGAAAAAAGAGAGCTTTGGTTGCAATTTATTTTGGTTTACAGAAACTACTACTGATGGTATCTCAGCCTCCTCTATGATGGATTTCTCATTTTATGATCCTTAAATATGAATGCAAAATAGGAACTATTTTCTTTTTTATCATAGGGGACTGATGTTCCATTTGTTATTGATGTTCTGAAACATTTTGTGCTATTAAATACCTTTGTGCTATTTGACAGATCACAAGGTGAAAATCAGACGACAGCTAGATGAAAACACCCGCTCACAAAGCATTCCCTTACACTTATGCATATGGTCACACATACAGAGCCAACATCCAGTTTAACACACACACACACACACACACACACACACACACACACACAAACATACCAGGCATATAGCTGGGAACATCTGGAGCTGAAGTCGATTGGATGTCAAAACACAACGCTGGCGGTGAACCAAAGCAGAAGGCGACAGATCTCGGCAATCACAGCTATCTCCATCATTGGCCTGCCTCTGCCTCCCTAAACCCTCCACCTCCAAAACTCACCACGATGACATTGAGAAGGAATCACAAGCTCTCTCCACCAGCGCTGCAGGGTGCAGGAAGTTCAGGACCAAAGTCAAACCAATGGCATTGAAAAGTGAAACTAAGCTAGCTCTGGTGTCACACAAAGCAGTGCATACTGAGACAGCGCAATATGTTTGCATTCATTGACGTTACCAGTTTTAAAACCTGCAGACTGTTAACATTAGAGGTGCACTGATTGATTGGCTGCTGATCTGAACTTGCCGCTCTTCAGTTGATCGCCCGTGGCTGGGGACACATTAAAGCGTGTTGCATGGTAGTTTACGTCGGGACACAGCGGCACAGACAATAACGTCACAGCCACATGCCACATCTCGGCATGAATGGAGAAGATATAAAACTTGCAATTTGTCACAACTGTAAATCCAAAATAAGTCGTGGAGGAACAACCTTAAAAAAAACATTTAGTACAACTAACTTAATCAGACATTTCTTAAATCTAAATACATTTCCATACATGCAGAGTAATGGCAGTGACCGCCTCAGCACGGTGTCTTTCCCGAGCACAGTCCTGCTTATAATGGAGCAAACAGTTAACGTTAACAGAGGAGGCCTTGACTTGAATTATGACGCATTGAAGCTCTATTCAGTAAAAATGACTTTTGGGTGAAGTCAAATTATAACGCAATCATGATGTGTTCACAAGTAGGCTTGTAAAACCTATTTGTTTTGCGAGAAACTGGAATTATATATATGTTTCAAGGAGCTATTTTCACTGCAATATAAAATTGATATTTGTGAGGGAATTATGGCCTCTTTAACTTCCTAACACTAGCTCCACTACTCTACTACTCTCTTCAACTATATAATTAACTACTAATGCCAAGATTTTGTATTACTATTATGTTATTGAAGTTTTTTAATAAAAATACAATCATTTATTTAATAATAATGTGTGTGTTTTTATGCAAATGCCACTAAACATGACAATCACAAAGTGGAAGGATAACATTTATAATTTTTTTATAATTTCACTGAATTTTGTAGGGTTACAATTCGGGACACTTCCAGGACGGTGGTGAATCTGGAGGCTTGCTTTCAATTATAGTTCTTAGATGGAAAACAGGAAAATTGGAATCGGATACGGCCAAGAAAATTGGCACATCTCCAGTTAACATATAAGGACTAGTAATGTCCCCTTATGCCTTACAGTTGCATCAACAACAGTTTGACACAGCAAGAGAGAGGTTTCC
>NW_022280050.1:3506104-3563109 GCF_004355925.1 Anarrhichthys ocellatus
TACACTCTTTCCCTTCAAGACACACTTCCGACCCAACCCCCCCCCCCCCCCCCCCCCCGAGTACATTATTAACGACACTAGACCACAGTTGTAGTAAAGGTCATGAAGTGGAGGGCAAACACGTGCTTGTGACGGCCCCAGTTACACGGTTATTACTCCTGTTGCCCTGCACTTCGTCTCCTCGTCTCCTCCCCTGTCCTTCCTCTTCTGTCACTCACATAGTCGAACGTGCAATACAGCAGATATGACAAGAATAGAAACCCCAAATAAGGCACAATGTATACATTAGCTATCTATGACGGATTCAAAGCAATCCTGTCTGTTCATGTGCGGTAAAAAAAAGAAAGACATTAGCACAGTACAGATGCATCAGTTTAAAGCCTTATCAGTAAAAATGTCTTAGTAGGTGAATTAAGATGTGATTGCACCGTCATCGCTTTCTGGTTGACATTAAATGAAGGTTTCCTTCTCACAGGAATTAAAGTCACATAAGGAAAATTAGCAAAGAGGAGTAAACACACACAACTAAATGAATTCCCTAAAAACTTAAACACATATTCTGAAACTCACAACAGTATTTCCTCACAAAACAACTGCAATAACAGCACCATATTTGCCCTTTGGGGATTAGCCTTCAAAATAAAAGCTTAATTGTCTATATATACTTATACATTGTATATTTATATTGTTAATAACATATACATATCTACCCTGAAAATCATTAATGTTAAAAAAGAACATTAGTATATAAGTATAAAAAGAAACTGCATAACTTCACATGAATCTGTCAATATGTTTTTTAAATTATTTGACTTTCCTTTATAGTCACTTGGCAGTTGTTTCAACCTATTCAGTTGTTTTTTTTAGAGCAGTGGTTGTTAGTATTCTGAAGAAATATTTATTATTTTCATTTTCTGTTTAATTCTGTTGGGATTTTTGCCTGCATAATATGTTCTGCTTAATGTTTTACCCGTTTCTAGAAGATACTTTCCAATAGCTCCAAAATCCCCAGCCAAAACAGTCGACATACAACAGCATTTGGACATTTATTTCACCACAGTGCTACCATCATTGTGGATGTACTCGACTTAGATGAATTGCTTTCTTTGCAACAGCTTGGACATGAGACAGGAAGGGGCAGCAATTGCATCTCTTGACACAGCAAAAGGCTGTGCAAATGCATTATCTCGCAAGGGTAGATCATTGTGGGGTGATAGTGCAGACCACAGAGAGAAGTGGATGATTTGCTTTAAGAAAGATGTTCTGCTCCTTTAATGGTCCCTATGCTGATGCAATATATGGATATAGACTGAAAACAGGCATTCGTGTCTATCAGAGGATGTTGCTACCATGTCATCATGGAAAACATGGTTGCAGGGGACTCAGTGCTCCCCTTGTGAGATTACTGTAAATGGGCACTTACAGACTAAAAACAGCTGGGAGCGTGTTGCCTCAGGTAGCGGTGAGACTTTGAAATACAATCCAGAAGTCACAATTTTAACAATAGATACATGAGTTCAAGGGCTCATCAGATGCTAAACACTGCAGTATATGATATTACAGGGAAGGATGTTGGTGCTCTGGAAAGTTATCATGCTGTCACTTTTCAGTCAGTCAAGTTCTTCCACAGCAAAACATTTCTTTATTCACAGATCTGTAGAAGCAGAGTAGGGATTTCTGGCACAACGGAAACAGTCTGAAGAGGTCAAAACTCCAGCAACACTTATAGTAAATAGAACAACTTTATTGTAAGACCATCAGGTTTCAGCATGTGGCCTTCATCAGGGCCATTCATATGTATGGACCTGGCATTGTGCGGAAAGGAATTGGGAATTGTCTTGTAAAACCAGAATGAGCCTACCCGAATAATGGCACAAAACTGGAAGCGTTCTAATGGGCCGTCTACATACTTTCAGTGATATAGTAAAGTAAGTGTTTTACAATGTTGCGGTTAAATGCACACACTTCAGTGCTCTCTCCCTCCCACTAACCATCACACTATTGCCTGAAAGCTCTCACATCTCTTCATTATCTGTGTGATTGAATAACTAGCCTCAGTGGTTTTGACCATTTTCCCACTTGCCTTTCCCCTAAAGCCGTTGTTGGTTTGGTCCAGATTCTTAGAAAATATCGAAAAAGGTTTGAAAATGTATCCATTTACTTGTTTGTATAGCTCTTTAATCATTTATCATCATTACTTTTTAACAATATTTCCAGAATATCATTTTTCGACCTGCCAAGTTCATGTAGGAAAGAACTTAACCAGCAATGGTCATCCGTCCGGCCATCTAAACATGGAAGGAGTCTCTCTCTGTCTGTGTGTGTGTGTGTGTGTGTACATGTATGTATGTATGCCATTTGATATTCTCGACTTCACCCTTGGTGGGTGTATTACTGAGGACCAAATGAAGCACAGTGTCGAGTGTGCAATACCGAAGGCCAAGCAATTGGGCCGTTCGGAACAGGCACATTCTGCAAATCTGAGTTAGATGTTGGATAGCAGGTATAGGCGGGTGGGAGATATAGGAGGCACCAGAAAAGATCTCAAACATTTAGTCTGAAAGGATAATGCCAACACTATTTCAAGCTAGGAATAACATTACATTAGAAACAGCAAAACAATTTCGCCTTCAGATGTCAAAAGCACAGCAGAAAAACAGCGGCGCCCCCAAAGGTACAGTTTGCCTACACAAGATGATAGATCCAACTTTGGGCTAGCTGACAAAAATATATTTGTATCTCCCACGACAGTTCTCTCACGCAGCTATTTTTCTCCTGTGTCAGGGGCCATGCCTCTCAAGGTGTGTTATCATTTAGTGCGGTGATGTTTTCTGCTGTTGGATTGATTCTGTGGGTTGAAGGCTACCCCGTCTCCTCAGCATCCTCCAGCTAACCCAGCCAGACCGAACCTGATACATTTGTGCCCACATATTCTCTCTGTTCTCGTCCAAAAACCGAAAGGGGTGAGCACGAAAAGCCTCCTTTGAGGGAGGAGTGTGAAACCCTCCTTGAAGGAAAAACAGGGCCTTCCATCTCTCTCTTGCTCCCTCTCCCCAGCTTCTGCGTTGCTCACAAAGGCAGCAGACAGTCGGGTAGAAATCAATTCCATGGAGCCAACAGATGAAAGTACGGAAGAAAAAGAAGCAGAGAAAGACAGAGAAGCTGAAGATTTCACCAGGCGAAAAGCAAAAATAACCAATGGTTATTGGCTGGTCTTTCAACTGTGTCTACACACACTCACAGTACAGTATGAAAATGTGGCAAGACGAGTAGGTGGTAGGATGCACAAACTTACTGCAACAAAGACCGTCTCTCTCTCCCAACTCGACAATAACAAAGACATCTCCAGTGATCATTTGACGTTTACAAAACTGCTCAAGACAATTACTGTAATTTTGGAGATGCCAGAAACAGTAATAAGGTACTTCATTTCCCCAAGTTTCTGTCAGTGGCCTAATTATATCACTACTCCAATCTTGCTTTAACCGAAATCTGTCAGCTATACTTTCAAGCAATAATTCACGATATGAAGGTAAACTCTTCAATCTATGGTTGTTACATTGAGTTAAGAAGAGCAAAGTGTTGTCTAATTGCTCAGGTTCGAACAGAGACCGTCTCATTAAGCCATGTGATATTATAGACCATCTTCAATTCATTTGTCTTTTGGCAAATAATCTAATGTGATATGATAATGTTTGATTGGATTCCTATGACAATAACCATCTTGGGATATTTCATCTTGAGCTGTTTTCGCATTAGCATTTCCATTTGCTTTTCTGTACGGTTTTAAATGTTTTTGAAGCCGTTCTAAACGTACAGAAATGCAAAAGAAAAATGTGTATAATGTGTTTGTTTATTGGTATATTTGAAAATGGGCTTACATTTTCACTTCTTTTTTTGCCGTTTGGATTTTGGTGTTGCTGGTTACATCGTCCAAAACTGTTTTACATTTTTTACTTTATTATTTTCAGAATGCTTTGGAATTTGAAAAAAAAAAAAAACTTGCTTGTGTCCACATTATTACTGGTGTTAATGTGTTGAAGCATGAAAGTAACAGATAGATAAATACACAGCATATCTAAAAAGTAGTAGTTGGATTTATCAAGGCTATAGTTAAGATTAGGCTTTTCATGAGTGCAATATGGTTTGTTACGTTAATCTTAGTGTAGAACTGTAACATGTGGTATTAACTGCAGCACTTCTGCCTAAATAAAATATTTAAACTTTTAAAGTTAGATGAGTGATGCAAACAAGTGAGCGTTGCTCACTTGTTTGCATAGCCAAAGCCCTTGTATATTCATTCTTGTCGACGACCATATTCTCATTAATGCCATTTAGAAGTGAAGGACAAGGTCACCCATGGCAGGGCGGGAGGATAATTCATGTTACACAGGCCTTGGATACACCAACAGAGAGAAAGAGAGCAAGGAACAAATAAGAACATGTAGATGGTGTAGATGGTAGATGAGACTACAGGAGTGGATCACACAATAAAACACACAGACTCACACACACCGAACATAAACTGATAGGATCCCAAACGACCCATTTACAGGCAGGCTTTTGGCGCTATCGAAAATGCTCGTATGTGTGTATTTGTGTGTTTGACTAGAAAGTTCCAACAGCTCTCAACCAGTTTTAGCATTAACCTACTGATCAATCCTGGCAACCCAAATATGAACAGGAGAGAGAGAGAGAGAGAGAAAAAGAGAGAGAGAGAGAAAGAGAGGAAGAGAGAGAAGAGCTTAAGTCCTGAAAGAGGGAAAGAGTGAGTGTGTGTGGGTGTGAATGAGTAGGATGGTTAGTAAGAGAAAGGAGGAAGATGACACACACACACTTACTACCCACTCACAGACCTACGGTGGCAGATGGAGAACAGCACCTTCCAGACCATGTATGTGTGTGTGCATGTAAGTGCAAAACCATACTGAATTGATTACTAAAGCGAGTAAATGTCACACGTGAGTGCTTTGCTTCCTTCCTGTGTTCAACGGCCTGACTTTTTCTGTGTTTTATGTGTGAGATTGTGTCTGAGGATATTTATGTGTACTTGCCACTGTATCTCATGTTTGTTCCCTTTTCCAGATGTATTACCCCCTTTTTATCAGCCCTGTGGATCACAGCAGCTACCCCAACGTTCCCTTCAATAGTTCGCCTGGTATTCTAGTAAAAAAACAACAACAACAAAAAAACTGCACTTCACGTCGCGAGCAGCAGATTTGAGCTGACAAGATATCATTGGATTACAAAGCACATTTCACCGTAAGTTTAACGCTTGACACACTCGCGCCTGGGTTGGTCAGGCATGCAGATGGAGATGGAGCTGCAGTTCTCTCCTACCCATCATTGTCTGTGGCATTTGCAAAGGGCACTTGCAGGAAGCCTTAGACATGACAAGCTCCGGCTCCATCTGCATCCCATGATTGCTCTGTGGACTGAATATAACAGACGCTTTCCGAACCACTGGAGCGACGGGACACTTTAGCAGCGAGGCGGTGAAAGTTACACACACAGGTAAAAAAACATGTGTGCAGTAGCGTTAATACCGTTTCTCTGTTGCCCACATCCTCTCCTACCAAGGGAGGAGGTCACTTGCTGGCTAGAGTGCTGGCCTTTATTGAAAAAAAAAAAAAGAATTAAAATACACACACTCATTCAAGCAAGTTAAAACAAAGACATGCTTGAGGGTAATTGGACGAGCAGGCAGGGCATTGCGAAGCTGGAGATGGGGAAAACAACGCATGGACTTACAAGGCGACGGCACGCATAAAAGCTTGATTAGCTGCGCATTATAAAGCAGGCCCTCTTTCTTCCTGAAAGTACTTAGCCCTGACTGAAACCCCAGAGCCTTTCATCCAAGGGTCCACAGATACGAAGAGAGAAAACTTGTGTTCTCTTTCATGGTACATGTGTACTTCTGATGTGTTGAGGGGATTGAAATGTTCCCGATGGTAGGCCCCGGTGATTTGTCAAGAATGATGGTACATCTGCGGGAGACAGTATTAATGATGCACTGGCGGTGGTTACAAGCTCTCTCTGTGCTGAACAAACACGCACAAGCACATGTCACACACACACACATTAGACATAAGCACACCACAGTTAGGATATGTTTTTGTGAGTGTACCTGTACCCACACTTAATTTGTACAATTGAAAACTCCTTTCACTCAATTCTATTCAATTCATCAAATGAGAAACAAATGATACCAGTTAATGCTGGCAGATGAAGGGGCTGCAAAATGTGCTCCTACGGTGCAGAAGCACAGAAATAGAAAGATACCTTAGATACTTTACAGATATATAAAACAATTAGTCGATTAACTGAAAATCCATCATCATAAATTTTGATAATCAAGTAAAATACCAAACATTTTCAGGTTCCAGTGTCTCCAGCTGATTTTCTCTGTTTTTTAATCATTGTTATACCTTGAGTTTTTGACTGTTGATTGGACAAAACAAGCTATTTGAATTTTTTTTTATGGTCTCGTCAACCAATTGACCACCTTCAAGATTGTATTAATGTATCAAATTGTACTATTATAAATAAAACAAAGACGGTCAAACCTTGAGACAACACGACTCAACTGAGATGCATGCTGAGTAGAAGACAGACAGGACAGAAAGAGCAAAGAGGAAGCAGGAAAGAGGGCAACACGGCCCAGGACACAGAGAGGTTAAGGGGGTGTTTTGAGCTTGTACAAAGGGTAAGAGGGTGGGAGGGGGCCGGGGCATCTGTCTACTGTTCAATTTGCCATCTGTGAGGCATACCACTGCCAGGGTCCCTAATCAGGCAATCCATCACACCCCCATAGAAACACTGTCAATTATACGCTGTCCAAAGACTGACAGTGGCCCTCACGCCATTCAAAAAAGTTGCAGTGTTCTCATGTGTCAATGTGTTTAGTGTTTAGGATTTTGATATTCTTCTGTAGCAGATTCAGCCACTTTGGTTACGACTAGCTGTTCCTCGCTGCTTTTACTTGTCCACTTACATATTTAACGACTGTTGTTAACACAGCTCCTGGGGCTGCGACATGTAATTTTATCAGCAGAACATTAATATTAATATTTACATTAACTGCTATTACATGTGCATGAGTGTATCAACATTTTATGGGTTCCACATCTACTCAGCCAGTTACAGCTGGGACTAACAGATTCATAATTAACTTCTTAGTTATTAAGGATGCACTCGCTTTCAAAATACTTTTTCTGGTTTTCTATCATATACCCAACAACACCAGACTCTTTCAAAAGAGCTGACAACTTATTCGTTTTTTTTTATTCAACCCAAGTGTATGCTCAGACAGCCAAGAATGCACCAACGTGCAGTCCATGATGCACTCAGACACTTGTGGAGTTAAAGAACTGACCAGACTCCATTTCCAATGTTTGTTATTATCCATTTGCCCTTGTTCAGTCTAGATGCTGTTATTGTCCAAACAAACTCTCAAGCTTACATCATCCAAAAGATTAGCAGCAAACATTGGGTCATCCTGGGGCCTGAGACAAGGAGCTTGAGTTCTATTCTCACCACTGTTTGTACAAAGTAGGATACAAGTGGAAATCAATCCACACCTTGAATAAACTGCCTGAAAGTGTCCTTCAAAAACTATTGCTATATGGAGATTGCTGTTTCTCATTCTTTTCCAGAGAATATTGAATTAAAGAAGCGTTAAGTATAAGGAGAGACGACAAATGACGAATGGTATTATATATATATTAGACATTAGATAATAGTGCCATTAACCACAGAAAAAAGGTAAAACCACACTAAATCAAACCCTTCCTCACCGTCCATACCTGTAGATTTTATGAAATTAATGCTGTTTCGTACAAAAAACAAACATTTTGGGCAAAGTTTCAAACATGAGCTACCTGATGCATCTATGAAATATTTAATTGGGGGAAATTCAAATCAGCTGCAGAGAAACATCAAAGGAGACACAACAACCTGGTCTACAGACATCAGGATGAGTCATTCACCATACGTCTGTGGCAGACTTTCAATATATCATCACAAAATGCTGTATTCTCAATCCATATCCATCAGGCCACCTCCTCTTTCAAACCTGAATCAAATTAACTGGCACCTGCAAGTCACAAACTGTGTAGTGTGTGCAGACGGCCCTCAATCACTTAACCAATTAGCGGTGCACTGATCAAAGAGCCGGCAAACTGTTGTACCGCTCATTAAGCCAGCAATAAACATTAACATGGACAGAGTGCACTGTCTTACCTAAAACCCAAGTGTTTGTTCTTTCTGTTTCTCAGTGCTTTAACATTTATCGCACTGTCCTCGCAGTAAGTCCACCTTCTCAAAGCTAAACAGTTAACATTAGCTAACAGTAAGTCCTCCAATAGACACAAGGAATGCCATTAATGAAGCTTTGCAACTGTGAAACTGCAATGAGAGCACACAATGCAAACAGAGTTGAGAATCAGACTAAAGCACAACACACTGACTGGCATGGAAAGCCAAAACTTCGAGTGACCAAAAATGTTAAGTCACATGCTAGCAATGCTTACTAAAGGCCCCACCTTGTAGCTCTGCTAGCTAACAATTGACAGAGTCAACCAAATTTAAATACAGTTTTTTTGCTGACGGCATCTCACATTTGATAAAACAAAAGACTTACTGGCAAACAGACCGCATTTAAGCCAGTGTGATTAAAACGACCAGGAGGGGGCAGTGTGGTGAACAAAATGATATGAAATCACCTCAATACAGTAAAACTAAAGGGCAGATCAAACAAGGAACTGTTTAAATGAGTTCATATTTTAGCTAATGCACCTCAACTTGGAAAACATGAAGGCCTACTCACATGAGTGTTGGATTACATTCATCATTGCATGAAGTAGTTTGTAGCGAACAAACATGGAAGGGAACAGTTCCCCATTCAGACATCCAGCAGACACACAGGCCAGCTCATGAATAGCAGTCTAGTATTCACAGGAATAGCCCTCTCTTTAGCTGCTATAATGATCCAATTTGCTCCAATTTGCCAAATGTTACCAAGTTTTGGGCTAGCTTTGTCTGTTTGTAGTTTGGTGCTGGGAGGGTAGGTTACAGTAAGTATCAGACCATTTTCACTGAAAACAGCCCCCACTTAGGCCTACTTGAAAAAGCAAAACCACTGAAGAGACGACTGCACAAACACAATAGGCTAAGGTTGCAGGCTGTTATAACCACATGGAGATGAAGGGTCCTGCAGTGTGGCATGATAATACATGATAATCACTACGGACAGCCCCTTTCACAATAGACATCATTTGATCCATTGTCAATAAGAATATTGATAAGCATAAGTTAGCTGGTAGTTGACTCTGTAGGGGCCACTGTTACCAAAAGCAAGGCTTGCAGGGAACTACATGTAAAAATCTAACTACTCCCCTCCCTGTCTCTCTTTTTTTATAGATGCAAACCAGTTCTAATTTGGAGGCCATCAGCTTGCTAAATGCACTCGAACTCTCTGGCACTGAGGTCACATAGCCCGCCGAGCACACTCATAAACAAATTAATTGGCTTGCCAACACTATTTATGTGCTCTGCACAGACAAAACACCAAACACACACCCCCCCCCCCATCCCTGCTACCCAGGTACTGTTTGGTATGGAGAGGAGTGAATAGGTGCCATACACTGCAAATTAATAACATTTCACTCTGTACGAACACTGATTTGAAATATTCAAAAATGTTGTTGTTAGGTATTTCATTTTACAAGGTAGACACTATCAGTATGTTTGAATTTCTTTTTTTAAATTTGAATTAAAGTGCATTGGAGATAAATATTGGCTGTTTTCCAAAGTTTGTCTTGCCTTTATAGTGAATAATATAATATAATCTACACTTGATCCATTTGTGAAGGATGCCAAAGCTGCCTATTGTAAAATTTTAATATTTAAACTTGAAAGAATACATAATGAAGCAAAGGTATTTCCCTTAACTATGTTATCGTAGGGCCACAGCAAGATATAGAGGAAGCAACAAATGAAAAATTCAAGCAAAACTCAGACTAAGGGAGAGAGAGAGTACTACTCACATTGGAAATAACCCTTTTCGCAGAGATCAAGGGACAATGTGATTTATTGATCTTCATGACATGCTTTCGGTGATCTAGTCCTGAGCTTGCTCAGCACAATTAAGAGGGGCTTTATACGGCTTTACATCCGGAAAATGTATTCAGTCCGCATTTGCAGCAGGTGCTCATGTTCAAATAATCAGGCACTTAAGAAAAAAGGATAAAAAAACATATATTCCTATCTGCGTAAATAGAAAATATTTCTGAAGCATATCAGTAGATTAAAATATATTTGTATACAAAGTTATTGGAGGTATGTCATCAAAGTCTTTCTGTGTCGCTTGCGGCTTCCCTTTCTCTAGAATATATGGCTAAATTATCCTTCAAAAGTCAAAGCCTCCACTACAGGTCAGCGATCAGAGGGCAGGGCTATATTCAAAGAGGTCATCCTTACTCTTAGGCAGCATACCAGTAAAAAATGATGTACCAGTAGAAATGTGTGCTGAGTTTTAGATATACCTATGTTACAGATTACAGAATGAGATAGAAAGGCTGTCTGTGTATCATTTTTAGACGTGCAAATGTTTTAATTGAAGTCGGAAAAGCTTTATAAAGTCTATATAACATCTAAATAACTGCTAATGATGCTCCGTGTCAATTTGTATTGGTAGATAGTTTATTCTGAGGTGTCCTTGTTGACAACCTTGTTTCCAGTGTTTCCTTGCAGCAGGAAACATGAAACATAAACTCCAGATGAAACTCAGTTTAAGCCAATCTGCTCCATATCAAAAATATGGATATTTTACTGTGTAAATCAGTCAAACTGAACATTGAGTATGTTTGTACCAAGCACACTTTCTTTTGTTTTATTTTACTTCTTAACTCAACCACGCACGCACGCACGCACGCGCGCGCACATGCACACACACACACACACACACACACACACACACACACACACCACACACACACACACGTATAGGACTGATTGGAAAAGATAAACTTGTAATACAAGAAGGTCATACAAAGAGGGCCGTAGAACAGACTAAAGTAGTGGGCTGGGCTCCAAATAATATCATTTATAACAACCGCACACACACTGACACACACACACACACACACGCCACCCTGTCAGCCTGGGGCAAAACGGTTTACATAAAACCACAAAATCTCAGCTGGCACACAGATCTTTGATAGATGCATGCCTGGTCTTGCTGAAGTAGAAAAACAGCTTGAGCAGGATGGGAGCACAAACACACACACACACACACACACACACACACACACACACACACACACAAATGTACAGTATGGTCTCCAGTATTGTCTCATCCTACTAAACAGACAGGAGGTGTGTGATATGTGTTGTTGTTTTTTTACTTAAGAGACATTCAGTTTAGGTTTTAAGTTAAAGTTCAGATTAAAGGATGTAAGTGCTATTTAATTAGTAACCTGGTGGGGTCTTGGAATGATTTTATGTTCATTAATGTTTTGTTTACGTGTCCACTTTTGGCGTCAATCAGAAATTACTCTGGTATTTTTGTACTATATTTTGCAGAGATTGCTTTTAGTCAAAGAGCATGGCATGAGTAGGACACGTGAAAGGCAGGTCCTCCACACCTTTCTGCACTTCCACTGACACTGAACTTTGGAAGTAAAAATGTACCATTGTTATATAACTGAAACTTCTGTTACACTGTATTGTTTGCACATCCGTACGATTTGCATTGCAATATTTACATTCACATCTATAATACTTATTAACATGTATTTAGATTATGTGTTTTACTGATTAATTAATTGATGTTGAGTGAACATCGACTTGTGTGCTCGACTAATGGCGCTGCCGTTATCATTTTTAAACAATAAAAAAAAATACGAATCTGCGATAAACAATTTCACTTTTACTTCTCACCTTCATTTGAACTCTTCAGTGGCGTTTTGTTTCATTTTCTCCCCGAGAATGGGTCTTTTGGTATAATATTTTCTCTTTTTTCTACTGTTTTGGAGATAAAATCTCCCTTTCAAAATAACAATATTCCTCCTCTTATTTCTTCTTGTTCATTTTTACAAAAGCATCAGAACTCCAAAACTAAACTCCACTGACTTCCAAAAGAGTTGGAAGAAGAGTTGGCCAAAATATTCTCACTTTCCAAAAATATCCGTTCTAAAACTCAAATTGTCTCTCACAAAGACAGAAGTAAAAGAACAAACACAAACACACACCTCTGCAGCTCCTTGTAATTGCGAACACAAGCACTCTCTCTCTCTCTCTCTCTCTCTCTCTCTCCGCTGTCTCTCACACTCAGAGATTAGAGCATCTGGCATCATCTCAATTGGACCTGAGCCGAGCATCGCTCATCCTTCAACTACTGCCTGCACTCCGTAACCTGGGAAATACATGAACACTACACACTTAAAGTGTAGTGAATAAATATAAGAGATGTATGCCTTGAGCAGGCATACATCGAGCATGCATAAATGCATTCACAAACTATAAGACGCATTTGTGCCTCATTCATCTACGTACATAAATAGGCCATGAGAACAGACTGTGCCGCTCAATATGATTCATCCTCATAAGGAAGGAGACGAGAGAGTTTTCATCAATCAGTAATAAATCAATCCGAAGATGAAAAAGAAGGGCACAGAACACAGGGCATAATCAATCCCTTTACCTCAAGTGAAATCTTCAACATACTGCTGTCTTCACAGCACTCATTTGACCTAAATGATGAAACTTCAGTGCCGTATTCAACAAACCTGTGTGCAGACTGGATTTAGCGTGTTGGGCTGGTGATGATTCTGCACACCATCATGTTACGGAATGAAAGAGAAAAGCTGGTTCGGCCATGAATTATGAATTGATCTGAAGTTTGCTAAGCTTTGTTTGCTCTTTGTGATCAGAAGAGAGATAAGGATGACAGAAAGATTACAGGCTGGAATACCAATGTGTTCAATGTAATTCCTCTGTTAACAGATTAAGCACGGAATCCTTCTGTTGGTGTGGCCTTCCGTGGTCTTTTAACCTTCAGCCACACTGATGCATATAAGAATCCTCATCGACATCTCTGCTGCGACACAGCTCCAATTCTTATGCTGTGTTTACACCAAATGTTACCAGGGGATCACAAGGTGTTTATTTGCATCAATTGCACTAGACGTGCCGAAGAGGAAGAGGGTCATACCTTTATGGAAACCAACAATGTTTTATCAACCGTGGCCATACACAACCACGATTGCAGCTTTGCACATGTGTTGGAAGTACAACAAACGTCGGAAAACCAAACGCTGTCCATGCTGTGTTCATAAAATCATCCTGAGACACACATACTACGTATTCGCTGTATCTTGCAAGTCACAAATTTGTAAAAATGCTTTCTCAAGTATGTCTGTGAGACAAAAACAACTTTTAGTCGGATGGAGTTCTGATCGATCAATGTTAGGCAATGCTAATATTGTAGCTGCTATATGTGAAATATAAATATGTGGAATCATAGAGCTCCAGGTTCCCATAGAGGACTGCAATATTTTTTTCTTCCATTTGTGTTTCAACAACATCTGAATGACAGTGACGAAAGGAGGATCATTTTAATGCAAATAGGCTTTCACAACACAACATCACACACACTTCTCTCTCAAGTTGAAATATTTTAACTATCATAAATATGCAGAGTTGAATCTGGATACTGTATAGTCCTGAAGCGCGAACAATTTAAGGGAAAGATACTGGTGTGACAATCTCTCCATCAAACACACATCAAGGCCTGCGCATGCAACAAAACTGAATCATATTGGTAGCCACCGACATTTAAATTCAAGTATGATAATGTGGGAGAAATTATTTTAATTGAGGCACCAGGTTCATCTGAATGACAGGAAGAGAGAGGAGAAAGAGAGGAGCTTTTAGCTTCCCTCTTTCAGACAACCCTCAGGAGCGTCCAGACGAGAAGGTATTCAAGTGCTAAATCCCTTTAATCTCACACATCAAAAAGCAACTCACTTCCAGCACTTAGCTGTCTCTAGCTACTGAAATAGCCCAGGACCTGCAGCTTCATCTTCTCAACAAAACACCAGAGTTTCCAGGCAATAAATCAGGGCACTTCCCTGTAATATATATCTTTTGTTTGATTTTTTTTTCTTTGTCTGAGACATCACACTTTTTTTTTTCTCAATAGAATATTCTCTACCTTGTTTACATCCCTTTAGCAGCCCTTTGCAGTCGCACGTTGCACATTGTATACCTCTCTGATGCTGCTTTTTGTCAATATCAAAGCTCTTGCTATCTAAAATCATTCTCCGCATACTCATTCCTTTGCAGAAAAAGCAGTGTGTGGTAATTTGTGGCAGACAATACCATCGCACCCCCCGAGCTTTTGTAACACAGGAAGTCAGTCAAATGGATGAATTAGTGTCAACGCTCTTGTCCACCTCCTTATTGGTGGGTTATCTCCCCTCCGCATCACACCAACATGCATCATGTTCGATGGCAGCAGGCAACTTTTCATGTCAACTCAAACCCGCCGCTTAACAACCCAGGCCTCCGCACTATCAATCATGCCGTCCTTACACACACTCACACATGCAGTCCATACTGTACATGCATGTGCCCATACACTATACATCAGTTTATGCACACACACACCACTGTTTTTTGTCAAAGGAAACGCATGCAAAAAAAAAAAAAAAAAAGCATGCCTACCGGCTCATACCAATGCATACAAAACAGAAGTATGTAACATTTCTGTTGCTGCTATAACAAACAATCAGCCTGGCACATCTTGTGTGTGTGTTTAGGTGTGTTTAGGTGTGTGTGTGTGTGTGTGTGTGTGTGTGTGTGTGGGCACTGTCATATCTGAACAGCAAATGAAGAGTATCAGTCAGGCCTCCTTCAAATTAAAAGGGTGGAAGGAAGCCAGACGAGGCTTCCTTCAGATGAAGGAATGAACAAAGACAAACACGTCAGCCAACACTGGCGTGCTCGGCAGCACACGCCTCCGTGATCGCACGGCTTCAAGATGACGGAAAGGTTTTGTTGGATTGGATTTGAGACACTTCACATGTAATTACAGCAACAAAAAAACGGGTTGGAGTTAGCATTGAATAAATGTGGTTGAGTGAGACTGAAGGCTTTTGACATGCAACAGCGAAGAAATGACAGGATCATCACAGGCCCAATTTGCTACTCAAACCACCAATAGTGTTCAATGAGAGACAACTGTTTCTCATTTGCTTCCTGGTTGAGAGTTGTGTGCTGAAATTGTGCAAAGTTAATTTTCATTTTGAAAACAAGGATGACATTTGAATTAATCAACAGACAACATGAGTAGGAATGAAAAAATCAAACTGAAAATGATTACAAAATTGGGCCATACAATATTCAAAATCACCAATTACTGTTTGGTCCACGCATTTGGAAATTCTCTCAAGCTTCGATATATGTCCCACATCTCTTCAATATTCTGTCCATAACCCAAAACACCACACATGATGAATGCAGTAATAAAACCATGGCACTGAAACACACATCGCGCCTCTTAAAAACAGCTTCTGCCCTGAGGCAATCAGAATCATGAACAGTGGTTGTGCAATCTGACACACTCTGTTATTCTGTGGTTTGTTGTTTTTATTGTCCTTTGCATGTCCTTTTATGTCTTTTCAGTCATTGACGGCAGGGGCCACAAGCACCATTTTCCCATATGCATTTGACTATACATGCAATGACTATAATTACATATAATAATGATATCAATGATGTATGTTTGCCCTGTCCACCTCTGCGCTGCTATATGCAAACCCATACGCCCCTTAGATCTGACAGTGCGAGTCTGACAGAGGGGCACAGAGATACATTGAATGCTTATTTTTTAGGTATTACAAGGCCAACATGCTTAAACAGACACATTTTTCTAGTATCATTTTGCAGAAATGTGTTGACTGTTAATCTAAAGCGAGCTCACTAAAGCAATTTACTGACAACTTTTGTTGTGATGAAAATAAATTTTAAAGTCATAGTCTAAAAGATGGTGAGAAATGAAGACCTTAGTCTTGAGTGACTATTCAGTTTAGTATTTACACATTTAGGAAATGTGTTAGTTCTACTAGACACAATATGCCAAGTGGGGAAAAAATATATTAAAATATACTAAAATATATAATAAAGAGGGACTACAGTGGGCACAAGTTGGAAATACAGGATACTGGCGAATGCCAAAATGTAGAGTAGGGGAGATTTGTAAAGTCAGAGAACTGATTTAGAAATGACAGTTACACAGCAATATCTTTCTTAAGATTGCTAACATTAGCTACCATGTGCTACTGGTCATACCAAGCCCCCAAAAAGCTGCATCAGCAAAATGAGACCTGAGATTATTTGATAGCAAGAAAAAATGTAATTAAATTAAAGAGAAATATGGGTGTCATTTCATTTTCCAAAGGCTGCATTTACAATTGTAAGTACTGTATATATTTAAAAATGTATCAAATCAAATTTCCTCCCTAGTCGTAAATAGTGCAGTTACAAGTATGTGTTCACATAATCCACTTAGCATCCATGTGGTGCCTTTTGGAGTCGACCGAGGGTAGATCCCCAGCGTGCAACTGAATAAATAATAACTGTAGTGATGCCATCTGATCACAGATGATGCAAATGGTTTTTGAGATAATTGACCATCAGCAAAAAAAAATTCCAGCTGAAAATCTATATACCATAATCGATCATTTAGCGGTCTGTTCTATTGGATCTAGTTTTGTGTCAAAGAAACACAACAGCGTGATTAGTCAGTTGTCAAACATCGTCTTGCACTGTATGCACTTCTTTCCCGGTGGACCTTCCTCATGTCCATGTTCCCAGGCTACTTGTCACTCTGAATCACCCCTCCCACTGATTATAGCTCAATGGAGGTTATCATCAGCTCAATGAAGGTTATCATCACAGTCAACCAAAAGCTTCTATTGAAGTATGCTACTTTCAGGAAGAATTCTGATCATTATGATATTCCCAAAACAGTATGCTTCCCCTCACTTTTGAATACAGGTGTGCAAGTAACCAAGATTGGATTTGCTCCATACAAATGTGATAGTCTCCTTTTATGTCACAGCATTGGCTTTCCATATCTCCTCAGTGGCTGAGCAGAGAACCGCTGCCGCTACATCTATGTAATGCATTCAGGCTACATGATAAATTAGCCGCCAGGAAAAGATTCTCTTCAAATTATCAATTGAAAACCTGAAAGGCTATTGATAAATGATTACATTTGAAAAGGTATAGCTGTATCAAGATCAGACGTAAACACAGCTGCTGAACAGGGAGGGAGCAGACACACAAGCCCAGACCAAGGACAAAGTGGTACCATTTCTAAAATGACACTGATCACTGGAGAAAAAACAAACAAAAAAACAGCACTGCACAAGCATTACCTTACAAAGAACTTTGTATGTTGAGCACAATGGCAAATCCCTAAAGGGTTGTAAGGAGGAAAAGACCTTCTGCGCTGCGGGAGACATAGACCTTGTGTAAGACAATACAGTGGAGACATGTAGATGAAAACTGTTTGAGAGGGCTGAAAAGAAAGTTTAGGCATGTTGTCAATAGTGGTCGGCATTTGTGGATGACCACGCTCATAAAGAGTTGGAGAATGAGGCTCGAATAAACCTGATCAGGACTTATTTCTTCCTGCAGACCGCTCTCACCCATTCTAACCCTCAGCTGTGCGTCTGCTTAGCTGAGCCTGCAACTGTTAAGCCTCCTTCAAACCCCATCCTGTCTTCCGTCAGGCAAGACAACACATTGTTTTAGTTCATTAAAGGGGACATATGAGCAAGGCCTTGATAGGCTGGCCTGTCTGTCATCTAGTGTAATGTATCTAAATGTGTCTGTCCTTGTAAAGGCAAGTAGAGCTGAAACAAAAGAGGCTGCCGCTGTTTGGGCCAGTGAATTTATTGATTGTGCAATGTAAGCTGAATTGTGTGTGTGTGTGTGTGTGTGTGTGTGTTTGTGTTGCAAGGATGTACTGCTCTTGCGTGTGTACGTGTATGTGTAAATGATGGCTCCACCATTATTGTCTATGAAATCGGATACAGGGCCAGGCACTTTAAGATAGAATCAAACATCAGTTTCAGTTATTATATTTAAGTCTAACCGCTCTATGCTTTTCAATTTCTAGGTGCACGTGTGCAGCAATGTGCGCATTTAAAAGCATTACAAACAGCCTTTGGTATGCATTCCAATGTGGAGGATTTGTGTCTGCACACATCTGTACCCACGGTAATTCATTACAACAAGCAAGGTGAAAAGCAGAACCGGAGGATACAAGTCTCTAGGGAGGCTTAGAATATGCTCAAGCTAGGTGTTCTGTTTACTTATATGCTAATTCATCCCCATATTAAAGCCCACTCATAAAATGGATTTTCTGCACTTGCTCTTAAATAATGAGCTCTCGCTCTCTAACTGTTTCTTGCTTTATGTCCCAGTTGCTCTGATGTGCAGAAGTGTATCTCTAGTTTATGCACCTTTTACTAAATTCTCTTTTTAGCTTTTTACTACTGAAACAAGTGATAGCTGTCGGTGTAGATGTTCCTTATATTTTAGTATGTCATGGAGGGTACTTGATATATTGTTCACTTGTATTCTACTATTTTGTTACCTAATTTCTGGTAAACTCAAATTGTTCTTTGTGACCTTAAAGACGTTTTACAACCTTGAGGCTTATCCAAAACCCATGGCATAGTCTTAATCTGAAAACCTGGTTGCTGTTATTGATTCCTAAGAGGCCTTAATTGGGCCTTGTAGATAAAAGGTTTCCATATATAGCTGAAAATTGAAATGGTTGTTTGCGTGCATTTTGCCTAATTCAACCTCTAATTAAGCTTCATTCGCCCCACAAAATACAAAGCAACAATGCTCAATTGTTTACCTCTACACATGTGTCAAGTTTTCCTCACTTCTGACACTGTTTCTGTTTCAACATTTTTATGACAAAATCATTATATATAGTGATAAGCCATTTGAGAAAAATGATGGTTAAAGCCCCTGTGGGCAACAACAGTGCTATCAGATTGAATGGCAGACTCTGATATGTATATGTCTGAGGACTGTCAGATTTTCAACCCCCATGAATTAGTTAATATGACAAGAAAAAAAAAGTTTTTTCTTAGGTGGTAAGGATATCAGTGGGCACTTATGGCACATATGTTAAGCAAGACACAAGTTGGGCAGCGGCTTTAACAGCAGCAGTCTGAGCCTGGCTCAGCCTGACTTTGCTTTATTATGAGCCAGAGCCGTGGACACGACTGCATGTTACACAATGTGAAACAATCCATAAAGCTCTGTACATGCAGTATATATAGAGAGAAGTTGTTGGATATCCAAAATGGAGTTCATAAGAAAAACAAATCAAAGCTCTCCCTCGCTTTTAGCCAATTGGTATCTGAATAGAATAGATGATGATTAAAGTAAACTGGGCTGCTACAAATTACTACAGCAATATAGATAATAATGGCAAACACTGTGGATAATATAGACAATCTTCAATTTTGATTGTTAGCAGTTAGTAGCTAATAAAAGCGGAGTTGGCGGTAGAGAGAGAGAGCTGTCTACACTGACAAGTGTAGACCTGGTCCACATCTTAATTTATAAAAGAATCAGTATAGAGATGTGTTCTTGTACTTGCAATTACTGCTGACCAATGCTCAAAAAGTAAAGTCAAATCTGATGTATTTCTTTACAATTTAATATTTCACTTTCTATGTTTGGAATGATATCTCGCTACGGATTACTTGTAAGCAGTTTCTTTAAGAGTTTTGGCGACTTTTTCACATTGCAGCCCAGACAGCAGCAGTAAGTTAAAAAAAAATAAAGAACAGAAAAATGTACTTCAAAACACAGAAAACCTGTAGGCTGATGTCTTGTTTACCCACCTGGCTGGTCTGTGATGTTGAAAGTCATCAAAGGGATGAGAGAAGCCAAACACCTGGGATTATCTAATTTGGTAAACCCATCTTTCTTAGTATACCGCCCACTGCTGTTTAGGAGACAGTTTATATTTCACTCTAGTGATTCAGCAGCTCCTGTGGGTGGAAAGCGGCCCATATGCAGCAACAGGGGCATATGGCCATGTTGGAAGAATTCTAAAGAATAATGGTGTTTCAGTATTAACAAGTTTATGTTGCAAAACTAACTCAGCTCCTACTGTACATCTTTGAGAAGTACTCTGGAGGACGTCAAAGAGCTACTCACAATCAGTCGACAGCAGCTATATAATGTGCCTCATAGCAAATCATAATGAGCTGCAGAAAGGTAGCCATTGATGACAAGGGTGTAATTATCTCGATGGAGTTAGTTGGAATTGGCACCACAGGACAAAACACACCCATACACGTAATCACAACTAAACAAACATGCAAGTACAAAAACAAACTTGCACCGTCACACACTCTCCCAGAACACTGGCTTGTGTCAGAAACAGAGATATGTATGGTTTTACAGTGAGCTTTGCGTTGAAGTCAGGCTTTATGGTATCACAAAGCTGGCTCTCCTTCAACTCAGGTAGAACACCGGGGGAACCTACGATGCCCGGCTGATCTGCTCTGGAGCAGCTTCAGGGGATCCAACTAAAATGTGTTAACGGGTCCGCCAGCTAGTAAGTTAAGTTCCTGGTAAACTGAGTCATCACTCCTACGTGATCTTTACAAAGACATACTGTACTTGCTACTGTGTATACACCAAACTTAATTAAGTGATCAAGTGAGCACAGAGTGACATGCATTGGGCAGGAGAATGACAGCACAGGTGTCTGTTCTTTTATTCAACAGCAGGAATTAACTGCTTAGATGTCAGTGATGAATGACGTGAAAATTCCAACATGGTAATCACGCTTTCTCTTCTTCGAGCAGTTTATTGAATTTTCTTCTTGAGCTTCAGTAGCAAAAATATCAATTTTAACATTGATATTCTGTATTGCTTAAATATCTAACCATGTTTTCTTGCTGAAAATCACTTTCAGCTCACATATAGACCTAATTCCCCACAGGGATAGACTCCTGCTATTCTTGCCCTTTGCTACACACTGCCTTAACCAACAGTCAAGGAGAACACTTTTAAAAACATTGAACTGTATACTCAATTTCATAAATAGAGGTCATTTAAAATATGTTCCAAAATGGAAAGATATTCGGATAAAGATCAAAACACTTTAGACAAGACCAAAATGAAGTTAAAGCAAACATCTGTATCGTCACCGTTAGATAAACTAACTAAGACCGAAAATACATAAAATTACCAGAGCAATCTATAACTATTCAGATTTAAACCATATTTTAGACTAAAAAAAACTACACTCAAACTGAACTTTACCATCAAAACATTGCTTTCACCTCCAATTGAATGATACAAAAAAGCAATTTCCAGGAACAGTTTCACAGGTGGAGTCATGCGAGTGTGACAGGAAGTGTGATCGGCCACTAGGGTTGCAGAGAAGACAAAAACAAGAAAAGAAAAAAAAACAATTGCTTACTTCACATATTGGATTGAAGCGCATCGTGTAAAAGCAGTACTTGCTTGTAATTTCTGTCTGGTATTGCAATAATGCCACAACTACACTATAATATGTTGTTTATTGTGTGTGTGTGTGCGGGTTAGGTGTTATGCACAATTAAAGGCATGCTTGATAACGTAAAATGCACATATTATTACGGTGTGTGTTGGATGCATAAGTCCACGTAACATAAGTATCAACTTGTGCATGTATTTTTATATCCCTTATATGTGTTTTCATTCTAAGGACCAATTAGAATCGGTGTGACTGTTGGCTCTGTCACCTGCTCCTGTCCCCTTATATAGTTATTCAGTCCAGTCAGACATACAACTGGCTGCCACTCAGGTCATGACCTTTCCCTTTACCTTCTCCACACCAGCCAACCATGGGTCAGCACTAATGAGTAACAGGTCGGTTGAATAGGGAGCGAGGGCAACCCAAGGTCCAAGTGACTTCTCATTGTCACACACCTCTGCAAAACACTGCTTTCCTCGCCAATAGGGAGGCCATACCTTTGATGTTGTGGCAGATTAAAAAAAAAGGAAAGAACATTAAGAAGAAAATTCCCCCTTGAAAGGCAGAATATGAGCACATGTGTGTGTATGTGAGTGTGGAGGATAGAGGTGATGGGTGTAAGGTGAAGAGTGATGTAGGTGAATTCATAGCAGGAACAGGACAGAGAGAGAGAGAGAGACAGAGAGAGAGAGGGAGCGACGGGGAGACGGGGAGACATTTTTTAATACATTTGACAGATCTGTCTCCCTGCCATGTAAGTTTGAATAATTGGTCCGGATTCTGCACTCTGTCACTAAGTTTGAAGTAGACGTATTTGATAAATGGTGTGTGTGTGTGTGTGTGTGTGTGTGTGTATGTGTGTGAGATGTGTAATGAAATACAACAATGCAGGCAACAAGGGTTGGAAATGCTGTGAGTGTGTATGCAAGCTTTTATGTTTGTCTGTGCACACAATAAGACTAATTATGTTTCACTATCAGAACTAACTGGTTTAACAGTGTTGCTCATAGTCTTCACTCTATTTCTCTTTCTTATGCCAACATTAGGCCATCATAGATTTTCTCCTGAGCTCAGCATAATGAGGAGACAATTTATTCATTGCACAAACCCGTACTATATGTACCAACGCATGAGGCATTTGCCACATTATTCCCAGCACCCTATATAGCAGTCTTAATCATGCAGTGATATTAAACATCACCTCAAACTACAGTATGTTTTAAATTCCAGATGAGACTGAAGATCAAATCAAAGCAAATTGACTCGCTATGATTGTGTTTACTTTGTCTCTTCTCTCTCCCCGTCTCTCTCTTTCTCACCCTCATTAATTTTTTTTATACATACTTTTTCTCGCAGGATGTAAAACACTGCTCAGTCCTCTTTCTGCCTCACCGCTTCTGCTGAGGCAGCGGGGCTTAGAACACTTAGTCTTTACTTTTCAGCAAACACACACACACACACACACACACACACACACACACGTACACACATACACGCAACGTCTACTGGCTAAATGCCAGGTAACTATGCCAACCGTCAACAATGTAACTGCAGGTTGTATATTGACATCTTCATAAGCTAAAAGGACTGGGATTACCACTTTGACACACCTACACACCTACACACCTACTCGCACACACACGCACAAACATTGCTTTTGAGAAAGCAGCATTGGAAGTATAGGAAGTAAGGAATATCCATCGCTTCACTCTATCTATGACTGCTGTTAGACATGTACACGTAATTCTGAAGGACCTGTCCTACATTCTGCATTGTGAATAGAAACTACTACCCTCAGGTAAATGTTTCAGAGCCAATAGATGCAAAAACAAATGCTTCAAGCTTTCCTTCCAACATCGATAGTTATATGGCTTTAATTGTTGTACTATCTATTTCATAATTTGTATAATGCCGATGTATTTCTTACAAGGCATGCACAATATTTTAGCTACCTTTCTTCTTTGTATTGTTTGTATTATCTTCTTCGTCTTTGCATGTAATTTATTACTGTCTTTGATTACGTATTGTTTTAAGTTGATTGCTGCTTCATGTACCACTATTTCCCATAGGGCAGAATAATGTACATATTATCTTATCTTATTATAGACACAAAGAACAGACTTCAGATCAGTGTTTGGTGTTTTATCTCTGTCAAAAAAACTCACACTGTTGTTGTTAAGATAAGGACTAGATTTGTTCTATATATAATAGCTTGATGTTTTGGTTGCACCGTTGAACAAAGTTGTTTACGTAAAATAGATTTCCCTTCTGTATAAATATTTTGAAAAAAAGTAAATTAATGAAATCAAATGAAACCAAAAGATTTTGGAAATCCATAGCTTACTCATAAAAATGAAATTGTGATCCAGTTCCAGTACACCACGTCAATGAATTGTAAGCAAATGTGTGAAAGATTTGCAACTTCACTTTGAGTACATGAAATAGAATCAACAGAATTTACTTAACGAAAATGCAGTAAATTTGAGTTGTTATCGTTATTGCAGTTATTTTTGCACAATAAACCAAAGAAGCAGAAATGCAACGACAAAAGAAAAGAAGCATGTTGTACAGATGGACTTGTCGGAGGAATCTCCCCTCAACGAGCATTTTAAGCAAAAACAAAAGTCCTACATTCAACAAGTACCCAATGTGTAAAATGGGATTCTCATAAGACAACGGCATTTGAATGTTACACAACACCTTATTGTGTGTGTGGGCGTGTGTCATGAAACACCATATGTAAAAGTATAGAAACCTTTTTACTCAACATGTTTTGACTGATAAAGGGTGTGTGGGCAGGATCAATCTATATCATTGCAAAAATCAATATTGTGAGACAGAATGCACAACGCCACCTTTTTCTACTCTTACAACGTATCCGTAACATCCTTTGTGTCCGGGTTGAGGCAGGGCTAATCCGTCAGCTATGTAATGTACACCTCTCTTTACTGTAAGCACCAGTGACAACCCCTGGTCAGCTTGTGATGATGCCGACAGGAGGAGCAAGTGATAACTCCAAACAGCAGCACATGTTGAATCAACTCCAAGACCACTCTGAGACAAAACACCAGGCTTTCAAAGATAAGATACTGACGATCATATACAGCAGGTTTATGCAGGGGCGGCCTTCTGAGCTAGTTAAGCCAATGGAAGAGGATCTCAATGTCAGGTTATCAATCACACTCTGCAGTAAATGCATCGATGCAGGGAGGCTGTGTGGCGCAGGATAAGAGTTAAGATTCTGTTTACAGAACTTTAAGATGGTAAAAATGCACACCAACCCCTGTCGATTTAATATTCCAAGCAGAAGACCGATAGGTTTGAAGGCAAGTAGGAATTTGCACTGCCTTGACCTCATCATGAGCAAATTGCCTAAGTAATGCAAACAAACACTTCTACCAACATTTGAATGCAGTATAATATGTATTATATGCAAATATATATAAACCAGGGTTGGAAATACATTTTTTACGGCAGGTGGATTTTAAATCTACCAGCCACTCAACAGATAGCCATTGTTATTTTAACCCATTCTGCTGCTTTTTTGTTTTAGAATCGGTTTACATTTTCGGATATTAGGGATTCATTTTCTTTCTTTCTGAAATTGAAATGCAAAGATGTGTTTGCATTAAGTATGGAGCTAGAGCCAGAGGGTGATTAGCTTAGCTTGGCATAAAGACTGAACTAGTGGGAAACAGCTTGCTTGGCACTGTGCAAAGCTCAAAAATGCACCTACCAATGCCTAAAATAGTAAAGCTTACTAATTAACATGTTGTATTTTGTTTATTTAACCAATACTTCCTGGATTATTTTCTTCATCATGAGGTTGCCAGGCAACAAGCAGAGATTCGAGGAAGTCACGGTACCCTGTCACTGTGCGGGAAGACATTTCTTTTGTGTATGGATTAAACAAACAAGATACTTAAGATGTTAATTAAGGAATTAAGGAATTTGTGCTGAATGTAGCTCCATACTTAGGGCGCGGACACAAAAGTCACATTTACACCGCACCTATAACCTACAACAGTGAGTTTTAAATGGCTAGTACAATTCAGCATCAACTAACAAGTGGGGCTGGATTTTAAGTGCCAACTTTGAATATTGCATTTCTTTTGTGTTACATTTTTTTCCTCTTTTCCTTTGTCCTGTCTTTGCTTTCATCCATTCCTTATTAGGCAGAGTAGCAACCTCCAGGACTGCTCAACCTCAGATCAGCTCAATCTAATCACCCTGCCTGTCTTCATCCACCTACAGTCGGTCTCTGTACATACACCTACTCGTATTCTCTGCAGCACCTGCATAAAGTAATGGAGATAGAAACTGGATAACAAATCCTCTGCCCCTCCTCTCCTGTGACCTAAGTGTGACCTATTTTTCTTGCATGTTAGCATGGATTTAGAATTGCAACTCAAAAGAAAAGCAGGCCTGCCTTGTCTGTAGGTGAGCCCAAGAGGGCAAGTGAACAATTACAAAGACAACCGTAGACATAAGAGCAAAGGCACATGTGACGTAAAAAAAAAGGTTAAGCTTGTGCAAGTCAAGCCAGCCACACTGTACCTTCAACCAGTTACACAGGTTTGAAAAAAAAACAAAAAAACAGTTGCGCAACTCTGGCAGTTAATGCTGAAAATGTGAGTGTGGCACTCCCACGACTGCATGTTTAGTATGGGTGTCCATTTATTATTTACTATTCTAGTGCGAGCACTGCATGGTGAACAACATTATTCACCTCGGCGAAGGCAGTCGACCAACTTAAATACCGTCCCAACCACCAGCATGAAGAGAAGCTTTACACACAGATTGCTAATGTTTGCTTTCACTATTGGTGTCTAGAGTGAATAGTGTTGAGCAGTACGTTAGTGTGTGTGTGTGTGTGTGTATATACAGTATATATATATACATACATACATATGCAAGGTTATATCAATGATCTTCCATTTATAACAAGTAGATCACAAAAGAAAAGAAAACAACATAATGAAGGTCAATCTCAGGCGATCTGGAATGTGTTTTGTTATGTTGTGTGAACATCTTCACTGTATTTACATCATCATTTTTTTTTTTTTTTATTATACTATATTTATCCCGTTAAGGGGGAAATGTGTCTCTGCATTTGACCCATCCCTGTATCAGGGAGCAGTGGGCTGCCCATGACAGGCTTGCATATAAATGTAAATTGTATATAAATGTAAAGTGTTGAATATTTTCCATTGATTGCTACTCACATACCAGGTCTTGACACATTAATGTATTCATGTGACCTCATGTACTGTTTGTTCAATGTACATGCATATCCATGTTCTACGCGAGTCTCACATCTGAGTCATGTGTTTGTATGGGTTGTGCATGTGTTGTCAATGCACAGCATGTATTCAGTGTTTGTCCTGCTCACAGTGCATTTTAATCTGGGATCCATGAAGTAAAGCTGTGTTACTCATCACATATGCGGTCATCACAGCTGCACCCACTAGCACATTACCTGCAAGACAGAAAAAAAGACGACATTAGATGATAGGATGTCATTCTGCATTTACTGTGCTTGCATGCAATCTTAATGGACGGACAGAACTGATACATTGATCAAGTGCGGATATTCTTTGTAAATGACTAAAGTAGTGCCAGTTTAAAACACGCCTGTTGAAAACTGGCCTGTGGTGTTGCGGCTTGCAGCTTTGTCGAGAACCGCTCATACACACAACTTCACACTCGACAGTGAGCTCCCTTGGGTCTTCAGCAATACACCTGTCGTGACACAGTGGCGTCACACACCCAAGTCTCGGCTACTTATGGTCAGAAAACGTACGCATCTCAACTGTATACTTCTTACTGTGTACTTTTAAACATTGCAGTACTACATTAACCTGCCAGACAAATATAACTGGTCAAGTAGCAGATTCAGAAAATGTAACAGTTCTAATATAATACATTATTACTCTTTAAACTATCCAGCATCATATTCGAATTGAAAGCTCCACCTTGACGTTAAATTTAACATCGTGCTATTTCACTCTTCAATTGAAGTAGGCAAACTGCGGGACTTTTACTGTGCAGTTTGATTTGGAAAAGTTTTAAGTACTTCCACTGCCAATAACAAGATTGGCAGAGAGAGAGGGTGAAAAGTAAAGCCAGATGGTATTTGTATAGGCTGAATCCGCCCCTAAAAAAAAAACCACCCAGGTTGCTGTAATGCACTTAGTAGAGTAATTTCCAAATGGGCCTAATAGCCAGTGGCTTTAACATACACACACCCCCCCCCCCCCCATGGTTATGAAGTACAGCATGGATTTAATAAGGCGGTAACATTATTAGTGTTATATGTTACCATCAATTCATAGGGAGAAATACACTCTTACTCACGAGGGAACAAAGTCGCAGCTTACTCACAGCTGAAACAAACTCAGTTCTGCTTCCAGTGTGGCAATGTACGACATGCTCGACTCAGTCTGCAGAGCACTGAAGCCCTGCCCCTACTGCTGCACAGAGAGCTGCTCACTTGTTTCGTCAAAGTTGATTAATATTGATTGTGTCATGTGTCCAAACTACACCAAATTGGGTCCCTAGCAAAACACCCACCAAAGTAGATCGCATGAAGGGTTCTTGAGGTATGCAAAGGACATACCCACAGACAGACAGTTAGACAGACATTCCTTGCTTTATATATATATATATATATATATATATATGTTAACATAAACTCCACCTGGATAATAATGTTGATGTAATAACATTCAGCTTTTGTTTTTTCTTTGGAGTCTGTTGTTGATCGCAAACACGCTTGGCAGATATCATTTGATTGAATGTCTGTTTCAGTAAATTGATGCAAAAAATGTTTCACAAGGAAACCAAGCAAAGTACTCCAGTCAATTTATTAGCAGTGAGCTAATCATTTATCTTTATAAATCCCAGCTAAAAAACCAAAAATAGTTAGTAGGAGTACATATGGTTGCAGCAGGTAACAACCAAATGTCTCTTTACCTCCTTCTTTCTTTCTTTCTGCCTCCCTTTCTTCGTTCTCTCATTCTTCCTTTACCAGACAGACTGGTAGCCTATTTGGTTTGGCAGCAGCAGCTAAATGCAATCTCTCTGTAACAGAGGTCCTGGTGATGTTTAACCCATCCAGGGCAGTGAGACTGGGGGAATCAATCACTAGGTAAGAAAAAAAGGCCCGCCCTGCCAGCTGCTGCCTTAACACCTATTCTCTGTGGCTGGCTGTCATGGAAAGGAAACCCATGGGAGTGAGAAAGAGGTCAAACCCATTTAGGAAACCATGGGTAAATGTCACACAAAGACAATGTACATAAATGGTTGACCACCTTAAAATGCTTGTTCTTTGGTCTTGTAGAAATGTAGCAACCATTGCCCAACCAGAAAATGTGCAGATTGAAAAATGTTCCATCTTAAATACTTTTAAATGATTTGGATTGTAGTAATATTTTAGGTGTCCTATGATCTAAATGTTTGTTGGCTTTTCCACGCAGAGAAGAATAAGGTTTACTTCCCACTGTAAATCTCATGAATAAGTGATGCACATGTGCATAATTTAAGGCAACCCTGTTCATGTGCAATCATCTACAAATAAGTGTTTATCCATACAGTATCTGGGTGAGTTTTGAATGGATTCACCGATTGCTCCAATAGACTTCAGAGCCACAGGCGATCGATTCTGATGAAGTAAATATCGAGGGGGGAAGATGAGGCAAACCACTGTATCAACAAGTGCTTTCAATTGTCGGTTGAAACGCTTGATTTTTGTCTTAAACAGCTTCAAAAAGAAAGAACATCACTGGCATGATAATCGCTAGTAAAACCTCTCTTGGGTAAGCAATTGGCAACTGTTTTGCCTGAAGCTCATGTCACTGTCAGAGGACGCTACCCTTTTGGCATGTCCTCCAATAATTCAGGCCTTGAAAAAATATTTGAGGTGGAGACAAAACAAAGACTTTGAAGCATGCTGTCACTTTAGAAAGTTGCCTCTGAGAACATTTTCATATGAGATGTGGATTGCCCAAAACTCAACCAAAGGAGAATGTCAGGAAAGAACACGGCCATGCCCTTCAGCATCAGTGATATGCATCTCGGAGCAATTTCAGAATTGTGTTTATGAGTCTGGTTCTCTAATTTGCTTTTTTTCTTTTTCATCTCTTTTTCTTTTCTTTTCCATTTTTGTTTCCATTTAGAGCTGTAGATGCAGAGCAGTGTTGACGCCCCTTGCAGTGCTAATTAATTGTGACTCAGGGCCAAAAAACAAACCCCTTCATTTGAACATTGAGCAACCCGCTGTCCAGTACTCGTTGTACTTGGTGTTAATGAGTCTCTCTAAAGTCCCTCCACCTCTACAGTTTTCTTATCTGTCCTACTTTTTTTTACCTCCTGCTTCTTCTCAGTTAATCTCCCTCTGCCAAAGGATGTCCTTTGTCAATGCCTTCAAAATGACCCAAATGAGTTTCTGATCTGTTGTCCTTATCAGCAGGACAGTACCACGCACAACTGTGTGGTCAGTAATGGCTTTTTGGCTTATGACTTAAAAGAGAAAAATAAAACTCACCACTAATTGCAAAAGTATCTTACCGTGCCCCAAAATTCAAGGTTGCTCTCTTCTGAATAATAAGGAGATCACATAGAAAGACGGCCTTGTGTTGTATTTGTGCTGGACGAATCAAAGCAGCAGAGGTATTAATGGCCAAAGTCGGTACATTTGACACAGTTTACGGAGACAGGGGAGGCAAAGAACTCACAGTCGGGCAGGAGTGGCTATTATAGGGACCTCATGACAAAATTGTCAAAAAGAACAGCTGGTCAAGACAATGGCTACTGGTCAGTCTGTCAAGGGAGGGAAATGAACCTTGGCCTTAGTGGAGTTCTAACGGGTGAAGTTTCATCACTATTTCTCATCTGATAGTGGACGATATATCTAATATAACGGATTATGCTAAAATTACTTCTTTTTTCATTAGTTACTCAATTGCACTTTATTTGATTGCCCCTCACTGACAAAAGCACTAATATTAGGCTGAGGTTAAAGGCCCCAAAGGCTACAATATACTCCTCTTACAGCCAGTGAGATCTCCCCAGGTGCCACTTAAACGAACAAAGGTTACACATATTAACCCTAGTTTGATGAACAGAGCTGGAGCTCTCTAATGGGCGCACTAGTCTTTCCCACTCTCCCCTGCAGAGCAGTGCACTTTAATTTGCATATACAGTACTGGTTTGGCGCACTCTGATACAGTAAAGGATGTAGATATAGCCATCATGGGTTAACCCCGCATCCATTGTATCAGCAGCACAGAGATCTACAGGATCACAAGGATAGGCATGGGCGGATTATGAGACAATGGGCCCATGGGCACTAGGAGTGCTTGTTGCCGCCCGGATCGTGTCACGGTTTTTGAGTCACAGATCGGATCAGCAGAAAAATAGGAGCAAACATAACTTTTAACAATCACGTTTTTTTGATTGCCAATTGTTGATGAGCCATATCGACCAATATAAATCATTTTGTTGTTGCTTGTTTAAAGCCACTGTTATACAAGGCTCCAGACAATGTATTTCACCAACATCCTGAAAAAAACATTTCAACCACTCTGAAGTCAGTGTAAACAGTCAAAAATATACAATGTTATTCGTCATCAATAGTTGTTATTTGCATAACAACACAAAACTCAAAGTACGGATCACAGATCAACTGCGGTCATCACTGCAATGCCCTATAGGAGCAAGGCAGAAACTCTAAAGTTGTATTGTATTGTTTGGTCTTTTGTAGGTAAATTTTGTCTGTGGTGGTTTTGCCCCTTTTTGTTCTTGTTTTGCATCTCTTTGTAGTTATTTCGTGTCTCCTTGCAGTCATGTTGTGTCTCTTTGTGGTTGTTTTGCTCCTTTGTGTAGTCATTTACATCTCTTTGCCATTGCTTTGTGTCTTTTTGTAGTAACTTTGTGTCTCTGTGGTTCTTTTACCCCTTTTCATAATCTCTTTGTCTATTTCAGAAAGTCATACCCAATGTCAACAAGTCTAGATACAAGTGTGCCACAGCACTGCGTCTCTGAGAGAGGGCTCCCCAAAACATGACAAAAAGGGACCATGGTTGTTGCATCATCAATTAGTATAGAGTACTTCTGCATATCACTGTGCTGTTTATGGCATGTGTGTTGTGTCTTTGGTTATTGTGCCAGCACAAGGGGCAAAGATGTTGCTTTCATGCTGGTACACCAATCAATTTTCAGTCAACCAAAGCAAGTGCAAATGTAGGGCAGGTCCAGGGCTGGATTCCTTTCTCAGTACTCCCCTGCCACGAATATATAGAGGGCTGTGGCAAAGCTAAACGGTCAAGCCACTGCTGCTTGGGTTGTATCTTGGGAAGTGCTCGCAATGCCGGGCAGGCTGGTGGCTGCTGAACAACGCTCTCTGCATGTGCGTAGTAAAGACCTGTCGCTGCATCGCCGGGACATGACATAGGCACTGATGAGGTTCTTGAAGTGGCAACTTCATCCGTAGAGATAGGCATACAGTTCAGGGGAGGGCGGAGCCTGGGGGAGTCGGACTGCTTTATTTCTGTTGATTGTGAGTAAGGGGGGGAGAACTGAGGCCACCATGATGAAGTTGGTAACCCCCCCCCCCCCACACACACTGCCATGGCCACAGAGGGCAAGCCTTGGCCCCTATCTCTACTCTCCTTCACTTTCCCTTTACACAAGGAAGACAGCCAATATGTGGCAGAGCAACATATCCTTCCCCCAGATAATGGAATTGCCTGGCTGTAATAATAATTTGAATTTCACGCCCCGGTGCCTCGGTGCAGAGGGATCGCCGGAGCAGTAGCATAAATTAGCCTCCATGCACTGAGCTGATCGATGACTGCCCTGTCCCCCACCTATTGATCTGAGAAAACTCCTGGGGATGCAAGTATACCCTGCATCTGTGGACACACATGCATACACACCATCTTTTTCTTCACCAAAACTTAGCAGGAGACGGTGAAAGATGTATTTAAGTTGTTGCCACACGGTGCCTTGAAGGAACAGAAAATATGCAAAATGTGTCAGGAATGTGTTCAGGGCAGGTAAGACAAATCGGTGTTTTGCAAGAGCAATATGTTCATTTTTATTACAGAGTGACAAAACTGAAACAAAAGACAAATATTTTCCGCACAAATGCCTTTAAACATGACACCCCAGTAAATTTCCACAACCTGTCTTTAAACACATTTTACCTCAGGTCAGAATGTTGTTCAACCGACTTGGAAAGAGTAACTCTTTCTGGACTGAAACCGGAAGTCAAATTCAGCTGTAACCTATTTTTTTAATTCCATACCATCTGTGTTTCTGCCACCTATCTATAGGCTTCAATCAGTAGGAGGAAGTAGAAGAAAACAGCTGGGTTAATATGAGCAGCAGTTGCCACCAAGGCTGAAAATATATATATTTTTAAAGCCACATACATTCCATCATGGATATCAAATTGATATGATTACAAAATCACCACTTTGCAGTGTATCATCCTTTGTTCCGACTGTAGCTTTTGGCAGGGCTTCTTGAAAAAAAAAAAATCATTCAATCCATCCATTAATTTAAAAGAAGAAAGAACATAAATATGATACACTATTGAGAAAGCACAGAGACACAGCAAAGACTAAGAAGTTATTTGTTATTTGATGCTTAATGGTACAGGAAATAAATGATGCCAAAAATTCAGTCAAAAACGCTGGAGATGGCTGAGAGCTCCTTGGAACACAATTATGCAAGCAAACACACACACACACACACACACACACACACACACACACACACAAACACAAATTAACACTGGATTATTATCCACAATCATTCATTTACACATTCAGAGATATGTGTGTAGACTCGAAGGAGTAAAACACAACAGAGCCCCACTCAAATACAGACACACTAATTAACCAAGTTTCTCAAATGAACCACTACACTAGAATAAGCACATCTGGGAGCATGTTCAAAGCATCAACCGCACAGCGGCTGCCCTAGCCAAACAGGAATGCAAATGTGCCCCGATGGGTGCATCTGCCAAAAAAAAAAAAAAAAAAAAAAAATCACATATCGAGCAAAAAGTAGGCTGAAATATAAAAAATGCATCAAAATCACAAATCAATAGAGGCACAAGCAGCTAAATCCTTCTGACACAGAGACGGTAGAGGTAATTTCTCTGACCTTTTTGCAAGTCTGTGAGTTCAGGTGCAGCGGGGGAGATTGGGACCAATAATGATGAGAATCAATTCTCAGTTCAAGTCTTTTCCCCTGGGTGTGAGGGGTGGAGAGGAATCAATGAACATCATAAAAAAAATTGCCTGCATGATGGAGCAAGCCCAATGCTCACGAGTGTCCACACATCATGCCGGGTGGGTAATGTCTTCAGGATAGGACTTGTCCTGAGGCAAGTCTGCAAGGCTACAAAGACTGCGGCATTACAAAAAAAAAAAAAAAAAAACCTCAGACAGGGCCTTACATTTAGTTGAAACCAGCTCATTTTTAAAGTACCACTTATTTTGTTGCTGCAGTTATGTAGTAGGAGCTGTGGCAAATAGTCATACAGACACTTTAAAGCCATTTTAGCCTGCTATGTCCTAATGTCCAGTACATTTTAATAAACTGTGGAGCACAGTGAGGAACTTTGTGAGGTTATCAAGATAATTTGTTAGAGAGGCCTCCATGCTTTTAGCTATTAAAGCCATATACACTGATTTACTCCAGCAGATATGTTTAATTCAATACAAAACAATATTGTAGTCCACTGTAACTCTTTTTAATGCTTGTGGCAATTGTACTGAAATAACTACACCATACTGGTACTGTATACAATTGAAAATCAAGCTCAGTAGACAACAGAGAACTGTACAGAACTGTGACACTACTGAGTGTGGTAAACAACCTTAACAGATAAGAATCTAGACATGAAGTTAGCTGCCTTCCCACACTTTACACAAACTTTATCTTCCAAAATATCACTAGATTCCACTGTGAGAGAGACACAGAGTGGAAGTCCATGTGAGACTTCAATTGGCCTCCCACTCACTGCCCACCTGAGTTGTTTGGAATGTCTGGCACCTGCGGAGTCCAACAGACATGCTTCTTCACTATTTTGACATCAACCAACAGTGACTCAGAAAGAATAACTCCTTTATCTTTTGTGTTGAGGAGGTACGCAGACTATTTACAATAATATGTATTGGGCTATTTAAGAATAGTATGTATTTATCCATTTTATTATTAGCTAGAATGCCATTAAAACACTTTAAATATACAAATCCAGGTGTTCTCGGGTAAATTGAATGAATTAATTAAATGTACTATTTTACCTGCACATTTTACAGTTTGTTCCATATCGCAAATGCTTGAAGAGAAGATGGATGATCATTTTCTGAAGCTGAGCAAAAAGGCCAATTGTGCTGCCAGTCATCTCCGCAGCCATTTCATAAGCTTTTGATCTCCGCAGCTGTGAATGTTACTCTCACAGTTACAGAATGAAACACAAAGCGGCCATGCTTATTCTTCTCAACACGTTTTTATTCCATAGTCTCTTTATCTTTAAGGAAAGGGGCTGAGTTGTTGCACAGTTGACAGCCACTGGGTTGAACCATAAAAAGAAGAGATATGTAGACATAATGCCAACCATATTATTATTTTTCTCCCATCTCTGTCCGACAGGGAAAAACAGCTGAAGAGCATGAATTGTGTTACGAATTCCCTTTCAACCTCTAAGCCATACTGGGCGACATCCCCTCTGTGGATCAGACAGAACCAGAATCAGAGAATCTTACTCATAATATCACAAGACATAGTCAGAAACCTAGAAAAACATACAAGGGTACAGTATAGTGTACTTATCCCGGTAAAGCAGCGTATAATGGCAAACAAAGATTGGTGTTTTTCATATTGGGAGATGTTAAATTAGAGAAGGTTGCCCATTGGTGCTCATTTTTGCTAATAGGCCTGACACTTAGGACCCCTACCCCCCTACCACTAAACCCCTGGCCTCACGTGAAGCGGTAGGGTGTCCCGATTCTTGATCTGATAGAGGCTAGGATGAAGTAGTATCGGCTTTGTGGCCCTCCAAACAGAGGCACACATTTCAAAGCATCTGTTATGAAAGCAAATCATTATTTTCTTTGCAAATAAAGGTTTAAAAGTTATGACAGCATTGTATTAGTTTCATGTTGTTTCAATGCATTACATAATTTTATTTTTTTTATAACAAGCATTGCAAAACATAGCGCTACTACAACAATACAACATTGTTTTAAGGTTGACATGTGCATGAGAGTGTCTCCATGTCACATTCCCTCCGTTTGATGTGACGCCCAACAGCGAAGTGGATGCCCTTCTTACAGCTCCGCTAGCAGGGTAGGGGATTCGGCAGGCTAGCCAACGGAGCACCGCTGTTCCATCAGGAAGTGGCTCGTTGCGTCAGTTTAAGTTACTGCCATGAAGTAATACCGATGACGTATTGGGGTCTCGAAGGGTTGTCCCATTTCATAGGGGAGAACGAGGGGTAGGGGTAAAAATAACAAATGAGATTGGCCCTTAAAACTCCTCACACATTCCACACCATTCCTCGCCCTCTACATGACAACGTCATGATTTTTTTAGCAACCAGCAATCAAAAGGTAATGTTGCAGCTGGGACACATTGTCATTAACCTCCCATCTGGCTGTCCAATCAAATTAAGGGTGGTATTATTTCAGTTTCATATCACATGGTTCAATTACAAATTGATATATGAAAGACAGTGCCCTTATTCCAAATAACTGGAATGAATGGAATATTAAACCAAAGTCTAACTAAATTGAGCAATGATCTTGATTGTGAACGTGATTAAAATGGCCCAGGGCTCTTGAACCGTGATGATATATTTAAAAATGTCTCACTCTAAAAAGACAAAGACTTGATCAACGATGTGGAACGTTGTGGTGACTCATTTGGCTAAGAGGACTCCCTCTGCTCTAAAAGTTGCTCTCCCCAGCCAACTTTCCATAATTAAACTGACCAGCAAAGCAGAAAAGCTGAAACTTTTTTGAAAAAAAAAAAAAAACTTCAACATCATTCATGGAGAAACTTCACCATTATGGTCCCAAAGTTAACAAAATGTGCACCTAGTCGCAGGCTTCAGCCCACTGGTTTACAGGCTTCTGTGTGGCAATACCATATGGTGCTTCCTAATGAGGAGATTCTTGGTGCTGGTACAGTATCAGTATTCTACTCTCACTTCCTCCCCCCACAGGAACCCCCCCCCCCCCCCTCCTCCTCCTCCTCCCACTCATAAGGAATTCACTGCACATTGTTGGCCCACTTTGTAAAAGAAAGTCTCCTTGAATCATTGAAGCTGTGAGTTTCTGTTTCAGTCAATCCTCTGTGCACTGTGGGACGCTTATTAGCCAAGCTGAGGCATTACAGAAGGATTTAAGTAAGAGAGAAGTGATTGTTCAAAGCCCTCTACTTGGTTTTGCTGTTTTTCTTAACCCCTAACGTAAGTCAGGTGCATATCCAGGTTAGAGGAGATTGTACGAGATTGTAAAGCCTCTGACTTGTCATGTTAGAATTATTTTCAACACATATAAGCTGTTGAGGTTTGAATGATTCATTGCAAAACTGTTTATTTGAGGCCATAGTAAACCATATGTTATGCAGGTCAAATAAGCTCCTGTCAATTCTGTATTCAAAATGTATAATTTCAAAGCCTGAGTTATTATGCTCTTATGCTGGTGTACATTATTATTGATGGGGTCACTCTTTGAACAACCGGAACACAAATATACAGTTAAACAGTTTTACTGTATCTCTTGACCAAGTCAAAGGGTATTTTGTAAAAGTATAACGAGAAAACTGCATCAGTCTGCCTAATTTAAATAATAACAGACCTAAAGGAATAATTCAATTGAAGAAAAGTTTTTTTAACACAATAGCATTGGTATCTCAAAAGAGATGTCTTTAATACTAAGCTTGAGCTAAATAACGGACAGCTGTGATCTCATGTTTACGTGGTAAAATCTGACCAAAATGCAATAGTCGCTCCAGTCTCCTGGATGTTCTTATTAACAAGGTGAACCTAAAACAGTTAGTGTCACCTTTGGAAAAGGTAAGAAACATTTATAATGTCCCCCCCCCTTCCTCTCATAAATAACCCAGGTGAATAAATTACCCCGTTCATTTGACGTTTAACCAGATAATTACGTGGTGCGTTGCTGAGCTGAGAGCTTGGAGGCAGAGCTTGCCAATGGGCTGCTAACCCAGCCATGACATTGGCCGCTCCTCATCCGTCTTAATGAGGCCGGCATCACCACTGGACTTAACAATGAGACTCACTCACCCACACAGAGACCTGAGTGACACGCTCATGAGTGATGGACATCTAGAAACACTTAAAACACACAAACTGTTTGTTGGGTCTTACATCTGCAGTTGTGATTACAGAAATGAGTCTGCAGTCTGTGCACAAATGCAAGCAGGGCCAAATGATTGTGTTTGTGAAGGAATGATCAGTCCCTAACCTCTGTGAACATGTAAACCTGGTTATTCCTAATTCAGGACACTTTAGGAATATTTTATTACATCAGTACTTCAATTGCTATTGTATTCCTGTTCAATTTAACTTGATTTTTGCACAAAGCGACAACTTTTGAAGAATATCCAGGTTCATTTCTTTGACCTGTCAATGATGCAGACACCTCTTCAGTTCAGCACTCAGCGCAGCTCCATTTGCTTAAGGCTTTTACATTTCATCCTTGCCACCACTCTGAGTTAATCAACAAGAGCGAATGTATATGAAAATGTGCTCTGTTCTGGGTAATGGGTTCTGGTTGCCATTAAACTGTTTTTATGAACCTCTGTCATAATTGAAAAGAGTAAAATTGTAATTGAGCTGCCACTATGTTCTTTGGCAAACCGCCCTAATAACTTATTCGTTATCAAACTCAATATATTACATCAACTGTAAAAGAATAAGAAAAAATTACTAAATTACTATCTATAAGTTAAAACTGTAAATACATAACTACACACTAATTATAAACAGTCTGACTGCTGGATTGAATCCCAGCTAGAAAAAAAGAAATATGCAAGGAATATGTGCTGCCACTTCCCTCTCATTATCAACACTACTAACCTCTACAGTACTAATTCAGTACTGTAGAGGTACTACAGTACCTCTACAGTACTGTAGAGGTACTTGTATTGCTTGTAAATTGATATATTGAAAGCCTGAAGTCCAAATGGCTGATGTAGAAGGATTCGTTGTTTATTCATAGAGCTATTTCAGCTGAGCATTTATATTTGTGTTCTACTGCACATTCACTTTTGCTGTAGAAGTCTCTCATTACCAAATAATTTTGCTTCATGAGGAAAAGTTTTTAGACGGAAACCTATGACCTTAAATGTGAAATTAATCATGATTTGGAATCAAACCTTTTGTTAAAACATTTCCAAAGACAAACTTTCGAAATTAATGAGAAAAAAAAGACAAAAATAAACTGGGCTGTAAATGTGTTATGCCATGGTCAGCTGTTGGTCAACCACAATAAATATTCTGCTCACCCTGTCATCTCAATTTAATATTCAGGTTTCAAAAACCAATCAATTTTGTTGTCACTGCATTGGATGGAACTGATCGAAACTGCTCACTGAAATTATCTATTTTAATTTGATGGGGTTATTTTAAATTCAAATTCTTTAGCACACTTGGATATAAAAAGAGCTAGCTTTGTCAATTACCTTGGCCCACGGGTTGAGAATAACTGAGAATACACCTGGTGCAGCTAACAATGAAGACATTTTAAGGGATTCACAATTTTGGAATTCTGTTTTAAAACAATAGTCAGGTGCCCATTTTTTGCATAAAAACAGGTTTTGCTTGCTGTAATCATTCTTCCTATAGTGACCCCTTAGAGATTCCTTTTTAATGTGCTTTCAACATAAGTGATTGGGGAGAAAATCGACAGTCGTTCTTTGCAAAGCTGTCCGTGTCTAAGTGGGTATTTCCCCAAATTATATTATTTGTATAATCAATTTTACTTTCTCTTTGAAATTCTCTCTTTTTGTTCATACCCTTCCAATGACGCTAAAAATAAAAGTCTGTCTGGGGAAACACAAAAAGGAAATGTCATACTTCAAAGACTAACTTTGGCAGATATCTGTTTGATTTTATCGACACAACTGAAGCCTTGCATTAAACTTTAGAATACCATTCTGCACAGAAAGAGGATTTCCCCAATCATTACATTAGAAGCCGGAGATAGATTAGATATCTTGCCAGGATGAACATGGGGACGATTACAGAAAGCAAAACCTGTTTTGGTGTTCATATGGACCCCTGACGATTGCTCAAGACATACACGAAAATTAGTGAACCTATTTGTTGCAACGCCATTACAGTGAAATAATTACTTCCATTCTCTGGGATGGACGTCCTCCATAAGAACACACGCAGGTGTCCGTTCTTATATTTGTTAATCTGCATTATTCAGCTGTCCTGTCCAATGACTTAAGAAAGACTCGCATTTGTCAACGAATTAAGGCCTTTAAATGAAAATGCATCTAACACATGTTGAGATACATGTTTACACACACACATACACACACTCCTCTGTGCGTGACCTCTGTGGTTGTGTATGTTACATGTCCTTGGAGCAAATCGCTTTCAACTGCAGCAGGTTGACATTGTTTGGCACTAAATGTGAACAAATTAAATGAAGCAATTAAAGAGTGAATAAGCCAGCGTTGATAATTGCGACCTGATATGCCAGCAGCAATCATAATGAAGCTGCCATTCTGCTCGGCTGGCTTTGTAATGCTCCACAAGCAACCACTACCACGCAACCGCATGTGTGTGTGTATGTGTGGTAACGCGCACCATTTAGCTCGAACTCTGACTCCATTCTCAACATACACTTATCCTAACCTTCAGGGTGGAGTTTCAATGTGCGCCTGCCACGATCAGTGTCATGTGGTGTGTGTGTGTGTGTGTGTGTTGAGAAAGAGAGGGAGAGAGTGACAACATGGACTGAGCAGAAAATCTGAATTACAGAAGAGGATGAGATAATCTGAATAAGAGATACACATGCAAACACACCCAGACACACACACACACACACACAAAGGCGGAAAAAAAAATTGGGGAAGGCGAGGGAGGCAGTCTGGCAGAAAATTGAGACGGTCGGCCATTTTTGACTCTCCCTCATCCTTCTGGGTTTATGGCCCATGAAGCCTCTTGTCATTGGGACTCGCCAGAGAGCCAAGTTAACAGGGCTTGTCCTCGCCCCACCAGCACAAGATATTCCTCTTTATCATTAACCCATCTTAGAGACACAAGAGCACACAGCTGAGGTACAAAATAATTCCAGAACAAACTGAAAAACAAAAAAGATCAAACCTTCAGTAACCTGTCCAGCCTGTTGTATCTGCTTATTAAAAAAGATAAAAAATAAGAAAACATGTTATGCATGTTGTGTTGGCCGCCATGTTTGTCAAGGTTCTAACCTTAAACCATAGCAAACAAATGCGTGAGGAGTGTTATTGTTAATAGAACACTTGAATAAAGCGCACGTAAAGGCTTCTAATTCATAACCAGATGAAGAAAAATGCATTTGGCCATCTTGAAGAAGGCCAATTTGCAATCAAAACATCTCACAGGTGGTGCTTGAGAATAACCCAAAAACAATGTTCTCATCTCTATTTCTAGTCTAGTCTATTTCCTTTATCTATATACTGAATTAATACAGACCAGTGTTTGGTGGTAATTTTAAGGGACTCTGTATCCACCCTGCAATAGCCAGTCCCTGTTACAGCATTTGAAGCATCAAAGTATTTGAAAAATCCATCCATTGAAAGAAAATGTACAAATATACAATTATAATATAAGAGAACTGCTTTCAATCTCTTCTTTATTTATTTTTCTTAGAGCAAAATAGAGCCCCAAAACACTGCTGATGGACAGCATTTGCAAAGACAAGATGATAATAGTAAAAAGAAAAACAAGGTCATGGCCAGGATTGCTGCTGTGTTCGGGCCATGTCATGGTTATGACAAAAGATGAAAAATTAAAAAAGAAGCCTTCACAATGAAAGATTGTGGTACATCCACAACAAAAATTTAACAGATAAAGCAGAAAAAAGACCTTGCAAAGTTGTATTAAACTACAACCATACGGATACGTGGGGTACAATGTTTCAACTGGGTTTCAACTGGGTTTCAACTGGGTTTACTTTTCACATATGCAGTCTATCCCTGAAATAATCAGGAATATTTCCTGTGTGGGGTTACGTGTAAATGGAAGCAGTGATCGATATTCAGGGAAATCTGTACCACCAGTTTCCCGCCTCAAAACCTTCTAACATTTCAGGGGAAATGCCGGTACGGCTGTGTTGTGAATAAAAGCAGTAACATTGCAGGGACAGGTACGTTAAGGGGTACGCCCGTCTGAAGGAGGACGCTTTCACATGGAGTAAGAAAACCAATGACAAGAGTCCACTGATGATGTATTTGAATCTGCATCTTGCTTATGAATTGGTATTTTTGCCAACGATTTTGCGGGTGAATTGATAAATAAATAGATAATAAATACATTACAAGAACATTGGCACCGAACAGAAATAGTTCCTCAACTCCATCGTCTTCTTCTTCTGTTGACTTTTATGGCGGTTGGAAGCCGAGTGTTGCAATACCGCCATCTGCTGGACTGCCCGTTGCCCCGTCTTTTCCGACATTTCCACGGCATGTGTAAAAAGGCTAACGGCGGATATGTTCCCGAATGTAGTGTAGTGTGATTAGTGAAAATCACTAGCGGTTCCTGAAAGGTTATCCCGGTAATTTATCTGGAACTATGTGTGAAAGAGGCAACAAATTGCCATTTCTCAGTTTGCTCTATACAGTAAATACAGTAAGATACCTTTTTGTCATTGCTTTTGCCAGATTGGAGTAGTTCAAGTGCTGGCTTTGAGAAGTGTTGAAGACAACCAGGCATTTCAAAGAATCCTCCAAAGAAAACCTCACAGTCACATCATGCTTGGTGCTACCTCCATCATCCTTGCCGCACCACCGCAGTAAACAAGCCGGCCTTGAAACTCTCTGTTTTCAACCCTACCACTTTCACACACTCTCAATCTCCTCTCCTGTCACAGGGGATTTAGGCAGTGAGTGCTGGCCAACCGCCATGCAGTCCCACTCTGTTTATCTGTTTGTAATCGCTGCCTTTCCTCCGCAGGGACAAATGGAATCCAATCAGTCTAGCTAAGGAATGACAGGGTCACAGGCCTGACTCACTGGCCGGCAATCTATTTGTCAACGGTGTCAAATGGAGGGGTGGTCGGACGTGTTGCTGGGCCAACAGATCAGTCTGGTATATCACTGATGGTAGACAGAGAGTGGGAGTGGGAGGGAGAGACGGATACAATATACAGTAGAACAGTGTGCACGGGGTTATGGATATAAGCTAAACTTGTTTGCACAATGTTTGTGTGCAACGTATTTGAAGGCCCACACACTTACACACAGTATTTTTAACATTTTGACCCAGTGAAAGACACAGACACAAAAACACGCAGTCAAATTCAAAAAATAAATAAAGGGCAAACTCAGTTCCACGCTGCCATCGCTCATTCGTGTAGCTAGCTGTCTAGAAAGTGTGTGTGAGGGGTTGTCATTATCAAAAGGGGAACTGTGGGTAACAGGAATGGGTAAAAGTCCCACTGGAGGCCCATCCCAATGTGACCTCTACTAACAACACCCGGGGTACCTGAGTGTGAAATGAGCTGTGTGTCTGAGTGTGTGTGTGTGTGTGTGTGTGCGTGTGTGTGTGTGTGGACAGGGTAGTTGAAGAGGGTCTTGAATAAATCTGGCTAAATGCAAAAATGGAGGTCTCTCTCTCTCTCTCTCGCTCTACAAATTTCAAAAGCTGAACAAATAAAAACATGATCAAGATGATCTGTGTTTCCCAAAATTAAGGAAGTCCTATATAATTTAATTTTAATGTTTTTTTTCAACAATTTAATGTCCAATAGAACATTTTAACAAATCCTCTTGTCAATGAAATGGATCTTGACATATGAAAAATGATCCAGGATATGAGTATTTTTGAAAATCCAACCATGTCTACAATAAAACTAAAATCCTTAAATTAAAACTGCTGACCTTTGACTATCTTTCTCCCAGGGAATAACCCTGAACACTATTAAATGATGAATTTAAGAATATGAGAAATATGAGGATAACTGTGAAATAATGTACGTATGATACATATGCTGCTACATGAGCCGACAGTGCCAAGGTAGCAGGGGTTGAGAGGTTTATCTGTGTAGCGCCAGCAATCCTTTAAGCATTGTCAGCTTTACAGGCAGTTAGCATCAATAATCAGTTCACTATAGGCAGTCAATACACTCCCCTGAGATTTATGAGGCCATAACCAAATGCTTTGTGACTGCCCACCCTGAAGACAGACCTCAAACAGGCAAATAAATCATACAGCGCATGATGTGAACGGTATAATATGCACGCACTGGCTCACACTTACAAACACAGACGAGTCAGAGAGGCATACACAGGTGAGGTACATCCCACTATCATAATCAAGGCTATTGTGAGAGTCTCATCAACATCCAGAATGTGCCAAGAGGGAATAGTAGAATTGTGAGAATTGTGTAGCCATGATTTTTAGTGAATGTACAAACTCAAATAACATCCTAAAGCTGAGCAGGACCAGTCAAGCTTGATTTTGGATCAAAAAAGCTGAAAAAGATCAAAGAGACTTTGACCTGACTGATCAACTAGCTGGTGTTGGACAATGACTCAAATCACATCTGCATTTAGATCTAGAGAAATGCTACAGGGCTAAAAGCTTTGACTTTTACAGTGCGGGTGTCCTGCAGGTCCATTATTCTGGTGGGGGCATTATCCCGACATGGTTGGTTCCACTTGTCCCCTTAGAAGAAAGGGTCACCGCAAATCAATACAGAGTTCTTCACCTTTAACCCTACATCCTGATCGAAGGGGCCTCTTCCAGGATGACAACGCCTGCATTCACAGAGCACATAGGTCACTGAATGGTTTGACGGAAATGATGTGAATCATATGCTATGGCCTTCACAGTCACCGGTTGTCAACCCAACTGAACACCAACTATGACGTATCTTTTGGAAGAATGGACTTGGAGAAATGTAGAAAGACCAATACTGAAGTGCAGTGAATTGGTTCTGGAGGATGGTGGTGGCTCAATGCCTCACTAAGAGACTTTATGTTGTTTTTCCTCTAACCTGTTGCCCATCTCTATATTTCAATATACCTCACTGCATTACACCAAGAGGTGTTTCAGTAATGGGGTAGGGAAAAGAAGAAAACAAACAAAGGATCTCAGTGGACCCCTGCGAACAGAATGAGATCTTTGTTTTTACACAAAATTATTATTGTAATTCAGAATATAATAACATCCCGAGCCAGTTCATTTACGTATCACCACAATTATATAGCATAACCCATGATGCCTGAGACAATGTAGTTGACAGATGACTCTGAGCCTATTTGGTGATTTAGGTTAATAAGATGAGTGAAGTTTTACAGACCCGGGTCTCACCACAAGTGCTTTGATACCTACCTCCTCTAGCCTTTCAAGATAGTATGCAAAAATTCGCTCAAGATATAAGAAAGGTGTTTGCTCCTTATTTTAATGTTTCTCGGGTTTGAGTATCTGAACTTTTAGTCAGCTGTACAAACTTAAATGTAGAAATTCTTCAAAAAGGATGTACCAAGCAGAGCTATATGGGCCAGCAACTTAATTTTAAGATGAATCAATTCAACGCTCAATATCTGTCAGGGTGTATAAACCAACAGCCAAGGCTGACCATACATAGGAAAGAAATACACTAATGAATTCACCCATGATACTGCTGTATGAGAGAAATATCAATGTTGCAAGCTGTTGCTCAATAAATGGCCCTAACTCTCTCTGCGTACTGGATTGTAAACAATTATTCCAATCTTATGGGATGCACGCAGTAGAAAACCAGTCGTTTTAGTTGCTGTGGAGATTGTTGTATAGGAATAAGAGGTGGTATCATATTACAGCGATAAGAACACGATAACCCCAACTAACTAAGCAGCGTCGAGCAACGTTAGGTGTTATCACCTTCTTTCAGAGAGGCTAGGAGGATGAACTGGGGGGGGGGAAAGAGAAAAAAGGAAGGTGAAGAAAATGAGAGGGAGAGCTGAATTAAGGAAGGGGAAAACAGTAGATGGAGGTATTACAAGAGGGAGAAAAGGAAGAGAACTGAAAAGAGAAATAGGGAGAAAGAAAGAAAAAAAGAGAAAGTGGGAAGGAGGAGGATGTTGGAGAGTTTAAAACAAGGAAGAATAAAAAGGTAACTGAAACGAACAGGATGAATGGATGAAGAGAAAGGTGAGGGTACATCATGGCAAAAATGTATGTCCTAACATGAACCAAGTAGTCTTTTAGTTAGCCACACCTTATTTCTAACCTATTGACCACAACAACAAGCTTTGCCTAACCTTAACCATACTGTGGCTGTCAGGTTTAGATATTATAGAAATGTTGTCATTCCTCCAATATCAACATTCGTATCGGACAAAAGACACAAGAAAAAAGAAAAAGAGTGAGAGAGAGAGTGTAGAATTCATGCACTCTGAATAAGTGTCTTTAATTTATGCACAATTAAAAAAGAAAAAATGCGATTACTGGAAAAAGATAATTGCTAAACAACTTTAAAAATGTACTTCAATCGGTAACAAATTAAGGTTTTTTTCAACTCAATTTGAAAGCAATTGTGCTTATCTCACTGAATTATTTTCTGCTTGAACTCATATCCATGAAAAAGGCAGAGCACTAGTTGTGCCGAGTGTCTTAACACGCTTTTGACTTCTGCCATTCTCCCTCTAGAGACTTTCTTCTTTATCCATTTTCTGATCTTAGCATGAAAAACCAGTGATAAAATACTGAAGGGAGAACATGAGCCTCGAATTTCACTTCATCATTCTGGGAAGAGCACACACCAGAGGTCACATCTCCCATTAGAAGCATTGAATATCTTGCCATCCCATTATATCGCTGCTTTGATGAAATTAGTGTGATGCTTCTGAAAATAAATGCATCCCAGTGAAAAGAGTATATGCACACAAACGCTTTGATCAAGACATACAAGTGCAAATCAATATTGATATACCAATAAGTCAAAGGGGGGGATGAAGTGCTTTAACTTCAAAGCCAAAGAAGACTAAAAATACTGATGATTTGTGTTGAATGTGATAAAAAAAATGTTCAGTCCGTGGGTCGAATTTCTACACTCCTTTTCAAAGTCGTCAGTTTTTTCAAACAAAGAGAAAGTATACTCGCATATAAGAATCAAAATCAGGTCACTCGGGCTAATTCATTTATTATTCAAGGGCATCTCTAGCTTTTAATTAGCATTAGGGTTTGAATCTACATTAGCAATCCAGGAGGCTCAAAGTAGGGGTTTCCTAAAAACAAACAGGCAAGAAACATCAAGAGGAAACAAGAGCTTCTTCCAAATTCACCAGCATGATCAACTCTGTCTCTCCGAACAGCTGATAATGGCAAATTGACAGCCCCAAAGAGATGACATGAATAACAATAAAGGCCTTCACAAGTCATACAAACAAAACAAAGACCTGACAAAGGGTACCTTAGAAATCTCTCAGGAGTTGTTTTCTCAATGTGCCAAAGACACCTTTGAGGAGTAAGAGTTTAAAGTTGCCAGAGTGAGCGATTTGTTGTCTTTATCTTCCTTTGAGGTTTCTGGAGAAGCCACATCCAGCCACACTAGATTGGTTTTTAGGCCCTAAGGCACTCGGTCTGAAGGTGTGGTATTAATACAAACCCAGCTCTGTCAGCCTATCTATCAAATCAAGAGCTTTTTCAACACCATCACTTACTAGCTTGACTGTGGCAAATACAACAGAAAGGACCTTGTCCATACATCATCATCTTCAACAACTTAACTTTTACCTTCCTTTGTATGTGCTTTTACAACACTGGATGTATCAAGTGACAGTATTGTTCTGCACACACTATAGTATTGGTGAGCTGCTAATGTCGGGTGTGTCCTCTTATCATCTTCTAAGGCCGAAGCTACGCAAAAGTGAGGCAAACCTGGTAGTATTATCCAATTTAATAAACAATATTTCAACAACCAAGCTATAAAACAGTACATGTGAAGCTTATATCTGACACCGTGTCAACAGAAAGTGCAAGGTGGCCAACAAAAGAAATGTTGCCCGAAATGGTGATAGTTCCATCACGCCCATTGCTTAATCCATACAGTAGGCTCTTTCGAATATATGTATCTGACTGTAGGTTGTTAATTAGGCCACATTATTGTAATTTACAGTCAATACAAACTAAAAGAATATGTGACTGTCATTAACTGCAATAGCAGCTTCAATCAATTGTTTTTTTTATTTTAAAAATCGAGGTCTTTGTGTTCCCTCAGTTGCTGAATATCCAGACTGACCAATACAGGAACACACCTTCTACACCTGCTCTGAGCTAAGTGTAAATGTTGTACAGCAACATACCGTATAGCTGTGGCCAGCCAATCACAATATTCAACGTAACAATGATTTAATCATATTTCGTGTGATGTGCTTCAAACCAGTGTTCTGCCTTCACAAATTATGGGATTAGTTTACACATTTCAATCTTTACCTTCTCACTTTTGCTCAGCCAAACTCTCCAAAATATTTTGACATATGGTCTCAGTACACAACTGACCTCATGACACAAAGGCTGTAATACACATGTATGCAGTAATACATTCACAACTGGTAGCTGTTCAATACAACCACATTTGCACAGGTGGCCACCATGTAACTCCACTAAAGCAGTCAGGGGGTTTGTTGAATTCCTAAAGGACATGACAACAGAAGTTGCTAAGGGAAGCAACTATCTTTTTTTTAAATAAAGATGAGATATTGTTTGTTGTCAAACCAAATAAACACAAGGACCTTCTGGATCTAAGCTCAAAGTTTGATTTTACTCTGGTCACTGGGAGCTTCACTGTTAAGTGTTTGCTTCTGGCTCTGAATAGTACATAAGAACTCTGCACACCTGTGCCAAGCACATGGGTTTGTTTTGGCAAGGTCAACCTCCCTCACACAGAGCAGGGACAGGTGGAAACAAATTCCCCGGCTGTACATTCCAGACAGCCGATGAGCAGACGACGAGCAGGCCGCACTCCTGAGGGAACGGATGGGCTGCAGGGCTGGTGGAGTAGTATTTGTTACAGTCCACCAACTGTGGCCCCTCAGTCCCGACAGGACTTTTTTTATTACAAAGGATTACACCAGAGTCTCCCTCTGTGCTTCGCTAAACAACCCCGAGATATGGCTGCAGATGCAAAGACCTTGTCCTTCGAAAACTGGTGTGTTTTGACACACATTCACATACTGTACATGCACGAAAACAAGGAGGCATGAGGTCTGATGATCACACATGCAACAAGATGATGCATGCACATACACAAATAATGTATCACAATTCACTGTAGTCAAAAGTGCATTTAGTGTTATTTGTGTAGTTTGTGTGCTGCATGTGAGAATGCGTATCGGACATAAAGTCTTTACTGAACAGCAGAAGTTTAACAACTGAAAGACTTCAAAGAAGTACAATTCCATTGTGGTATTATGACAGACATGGAAGACGTGTCTCAAATCCTATCAAACAGGCCATTTCACACTACATCCAAGTTGTAGAAAAGCGAAGATGAGAAAGTGACAGAGATATTAATCAAGGTGTACATTTCTATTGATTTTGTCCTTTGTCACTGAGCTGCCACTAACTTGAAAAGACAGAGTCGTCAGCCATGAAGGGTATAAAATGGAAGCCAGATTAGAGAGTGCTGCTGAGGGGTTTTGATCTTGCTCATAACATCGCCAGCACCTGCCACCGTTCCTCCTCTCCAATATGGAGAAAACGGACACAGTTACTAATTAGCAGGTCCCCCCTAATTAGTGTCAATAATCCACAATCATTGTAAAGAGTAACTCCAGCAGAAAGGTTTGCTATCTATTGTGTCTGGGGAAAGGTGTGGCATTTAGAAGTGAAACCCTAAAGCTGCATCAATCACAAAACAGCAGCAGTTAAGTTGTGACTCCAGAGAGAACAGCAAAGGTTAAAAAATACACAAGCTTGTGGTTGCAGCTTGTGTGGCTGCCAATGACAACTGTAACTGTGGCGTACTTTGTAAATTAAGTAAATTTGTGAATGGCTGCTTAAATCCACACGAGACAGATCGACAATCCATCAGTTTTCATTTGTGTAACTCTCTTAACATTGTTATTGTAGATGTCAACAAGCATCTTCATTGAAAGCTACGAATGGGTACCGAAGACGGGTATTAAACGGGCAGCTGTGCTATATTATCAAAGACTGGAGAATTGTTAAGCTCCAACATTATCGGTTCTTTTAACGGCCCTGTTTGACGATTTGGTGTAAGTTATTATCATGCTGTGACATCTCCTAAATCACCTAAATGCATACACATACACAAACACATGAAGCTACATCAGTGAACAACAGAGCAGAGAGGCGGCGGTGGAGACAGTGAAGTGAGCCAGTTGACAAGAAGATACCTCTGAGATTACTTGAGTTGACGACTACTATGCTTGATTCTGTCAGTGCAATACAACTTGTGCGAGTAAAAAGATAACGCTTTAATAAAGCAATATTTCAATCTGCTCTGTGTTCTTCGTTCTTTCTAAATTTCACTTACGAATATTGTTTATTTTATGGACATGTTTTGGATGGCGTATCACTTTAAAAGATGCTTAATTCTGATTCTGGCAATAGCATTACCAAAATTACTATACACTCATTGCCAAAATGGTTGTAATTGAATGAAATCCAATAAGTCGTTATAGCAGAAGAAACAAGTGTTGGGAAGATTTAAAGGTGTAGTTGCACACAGGAATTGTTAAACAAACACAATAGCACAGATATACAGTAGCCAGGGATTGATTTATCTACTGCATGAGAACATTCCCATTGAGGTATATGCGGCAGAAACAAAGTGCTGTGTTAATTCACTTAACCTCTATTGTTCTGTGCTGTCATGCAGAGACGGTTATTGATTCCTTTGCAGCTGAGTTTCAAATTCTCCTATGAGCATGCATGCAATCACACATCACTGAGCCCCAGCAGAGAGTCGATGTGAGGGATGAATAAAGAGAGAGAGGCATTAGATCAGATCAAACCCGCGGTGGCTTGGAGTCGTCAGAGTTTCACAGAGCCAATCAATAACCAGAGGGAGTTAGACAGAGAAACGTAGTTGTGTTAAGCAGGGATTCAGTGCCCGTGGGATGTACAGCCTTACGCACTAGTAAGCATAATTAAAGCATAGGGCTTGCCTTGCCTGCTCATAGGTTTGGAATCAGCTTTAGGAGGTTGTGGAGGAAACCGGGCTCTCCTCTCCTGTGACTTTCAAACATTTTCTTGCACTTTTTAGGGAAATCTGCAACATGGATTTTAAATCAGACAGAATTTAAAAAAAAGAGTAGATAGAAAGGTTGTTTTTTTGGCAGAATTGCTCCTATGCACACTTGTGAGTAGTAGATGACTGTGTTCACACAGAAGCAAGGTCCTTGAGCCTCTTTTTCAATTCATATGCAGTAGGTTGTGTTAGAAAAAAACAATTACTCTTTACAGTAAATGTAAATAGTCACAAATTCATACACGGATCGAGCATACATTTTTGATGTACATTCTATTTCAGACAAAACAAGAATGTAAGGACAATACATTATTGAATGCAAGAACAAAATGATGTCCATCATGATGATTATTGAGGGTTCGAACATCAAATATAGTCTGCATTTATAGACACGCTGTTAACTGACCTATGACAGCAGGGAGCTTCTGTAGGTTGTTATTCTGTTGTCAACACAACTGTAATCATCATTAAAAAAGCATTAGCTTTTCATGACTTTTACATGTTTTCAGCCTTTCAACTAAAGTGATGAATAGCTCCTTCTCAAAGATTGATGTGTGATGTGCTATTAATGATGGCATAATGGAGACATTACATTAATTAAGCATTAGTGGCGGAGTTACCAAACAGCTATATAAGGCACACATTCATTAGAGAAACTTAAATATACCACACACAATGCACTGCAGTTGGAAATGGCAGAACTTTTCTTTTTTCACATGAACAAAATAAATGAACTTTGATGATTTAAGAGTATGTGTTTTTTTTTGTAGTTAACAAGCTTTTAAGTTTTACTTTGTGCATATTTTGGTTTATAATGTAAAGAAAAGAGACATGATACAGCCAACTTGTTAACTGTATAAATACATGACGAGGCATTAGTTGATTTCTGTTATGAAAAATCATGCAGTGTTTTTTCTTTACAGTGTGCAGTCTGCATAGCTCTCAAAGGTCCCTCCAGAGTGTACAGTACTGCCGCTTTCATAAACTTAAAGAGTGCCAGCGAAAATAAAGGCGGCCCCAGCTGTACGAATCCTTCCCGCGGCAGAACGCACTGTCTAGACAGCACATTCACAAAGGAAAAGAATCCCCGTGTCCACACAAATCGTGACAAATCACTTTGACCTAGACAATGGAGCAGAAGCAATACGGGCTTTGATAACTGTGAAGGTTGAGGAGAAAAACACAGATGAAAAATAAAAACAAAAAGTCACAGAGGAGAACTGTGTGTAGGTAGGTGTGTGTGTGTGTGTGTTTGTGATTCAGAGGGTTTATAACAGAGTATTGTGCTATTCATATCACTGCCTTAACACACTCACACATAGGCACACACAGTCACACTCATGCACACAAACGTCCCTCGCCAACTGAAAACTCACAACACAGAGCCCACGATGGCATTCGTCTCCCCATGCTTGTCTCTGGGGATCTTGGTCACAGGCAGTGTTGGTGTTGCAGCCAGAGCCTGGTGGGCCTTGGAGAAAACCAGTATGTTACCGGTTCCACAAACCCACCCCCAACCACCCCTTCCCCTTACTCAGCCATCTGCAGCATCACCTGCTCCAGTTTTCCAAACGCACCGAATGAACGACTACTAGTTCCTTCTAGGAAGATTTTGTGGGACAATTTTGCCACAATTTCAACACAATGCAAGAAGGCAGTAAATGGGAAAGGTGAGATGTTGAGTTTTGTTGTACTACTGTGTTTTCATTGAGTTAGATAAGCAGCACAGAACAGAAGCTAAAGACTGTTAAAGACTGCGTGTCTGAATGGACTTGAAGAAACAAGTGAAAGTGCTGGACTACAAATACTTAAGTTAGTACTTATAGTCCATTTTTGGTTGTTTCCAGAGTAACATTATTATATTTTAAAATTAATATAAATTAGCAAATTGTCTAAAAAACACAGTCTCCATCAGTTCTCAACCACACAGAAAGACCAAAGAGGTCGATAGAAAGCTTTTTTACTTCTACCGTCCGTTTGAATTAATGTTGCCTGATGTTTAAAATGCACTGCTTGAATTTGTTTTACCATTTCCTCCCCGGCATTTTGAAACTCAAACATGAACTGCGTTGATTATTCAAACATTCAACAAATCTAATGTCTCAGGGTTATACCAAAGAAGTGATGCATAATTTAGTTGTTCAATATTTCATAGCAGGCAAAATCATAGACGCAATTAGAGAATCTCAAACTTTCTAAACTGACAAATTTGAGTGGTTATAGACTGCGTTCATAAACAAGGCGCTCATGATGTAAATGCACGGGATGGGCTGAGTAAATTCCTTGAATCCTGGGCGGATGAAGCCCGCTCCATATCAAATGTGGTCGTTTTTTTAGCGTAAGTCAAGTCAAGGCTGTTTTATTGATTTGGGAAAAATTGGTATTTGGGAGATATATGGCTCATCTTTTCTCATGGTGCAATATAAAACAAGGGCTTATGTGGACAATACCTATTATGGGACATCAAAATCAATGTTACGTTGATAATTACTGTATGAGCTCCCATGATGTTGATGTTTAACTAAATAAAGTCTTTCTATCAAACCCATCAATATGAGGAAATGAAAGGGAGGCTGCTAGGCAAGTAAGAGATAAGAGGCAAACAAGCATATGAAGTTATGAACTGATCTTGTCAAAGATTGACTTGTCTGAAGATTCTGCAATTAAGGACAGATCATTTTACTTGGTACAAATTGACTAGTTTTAAGAGTTGCTGACATTTGAATGTATTCAATCAATAATCAGAGGAAGAACTAAATGAAATGCTTTACCAAAACGGATAAAGATGAGCACTTTCTTCATGAAAACAAAGGACAGCCAGTGTTTGGGAGTTATTATGTTTACAGCACTATCTTAAACAGACATCAAGTTTGACAATGTGTGTGAAAACCTTTACAGTAATCACACATACACATACAGACTAATGAAGGCACTCTCACTCACACACACGCACTCTAACTCATCCAAACTCTCCTTCTGTTCTTTCCTCTGCTCAGCTCCGTAAGCATGAGACACCAGAGATTCCCATTCATCAGGTTCACTCGCTAGCTAAACAGATGGGGTTTGAGCAAACTCCTACGGTTTCCCCCGAGACAGATTACAAACCACATCCATCGAGTGCTCAGAAAAAGAGAGAGAGAGGGAGAGAGGGAGAGAGAGAGAGAGAGATTTGAATTTGATGGAGAAAGGTCGCATCTGGATTCATATCAGCATAAAAAAGTGATCCCGGTTATTATTTTCTACCCCACAGGGTTCACACACATACACCTGATTGTTACAAAACCCTATCTTATATGTAACATAAAGCCTCACTTAGACTTGAAAGACCCACTACATATCTCTTGCACTGGACTTATGTGTGTACCCACATATCTCCACAACCATGTACCTGCGTTTGGCACACTGGCCTGATACAAGCCTCTAAATATCTAATATACTGCGGTCTGCATGCTGGCCACTTGTTGATGATTGCTTCATTGGTCTGTTTGTACTCCCCGGGCCAATCACTTCCTCTTCCAACTCTTTTAAAAAACACATTGGAAACCAGTAAGCCAATGTAATTGTAAGGACAAGAAGAATGAGGAGGAGTCGAGGAAAACAACTCAAGCGGTGTACAATGGGAATTGTGAAAGTTCTTTCAAAGAGACACCAAATGTAATTTTTCCCTGCTTTTGTGGACTTGCAAGTGTGACTTTACGTTGCGCTTGTTTTACATTTGTCCACAGTGCTTAAGTGCAATGTCAACTCTTGCAGGGACGAGAACGTGACTTGTCTGAGTTTGTACACAGTAATTGTAGCAGACAGCGCGCACACAACCACAGTGGAGATGGTGTGCTGTTTGGCGCGGAGACTGTGCTGAGCCCTTCATACTGATTCTAATATTACCCTGCTCAAACTATAAACTGTTTTTGAGGAGAGAGAGATGCTCTGCCAAAATGTCCTGCTGGACTCCACAATGCTGACAATGAAGGATGTGCCACATCTTTCGCTCCCTATGAAGGTAAATTCCTCTAAACTATATCAATACAATAATTCAAAGACGCAAGCAGACACCTGTGAGTGGTGACAGATTGTGTATTCTGTGACTGAGCTGATCTGGGAATAAACGAGGAAACCACTGAGGCCCAAAGGTGCCGTCTAAATTTAGAGATTGACTAAGACTCACTGACAGGAGTCACAATGTGTTGAAGTGCAAGGGAAGAGCCACCTTGATTCTTTACCTGAAAACATAATCTTACAGTTATTGTAACTGATGCACAAAGCACATTTGCTCTGTGCAGTTTACCAAGCAAACAATCATGCGAGTATGAAGTACTATTGATTCCCTTGTGCTGTTGGTAAAGCAAAACACCCTGTAAGAGCATTGAGTAATGATTTCCAAATGGTTACTGTGATAGAGCTTTTATACAAGTAAATGTGCCTGAGAGACGCCATCGGCTCTCTGCCGGCATCAAAGCAGAGCATAAACAACAAGATCCATGTCAGCTTTACCTGCTTTGGAGTATTTGGGCGGAAAATGCGATCTTCAGTTTCCAGAGGGAGCTGGACAACAAGGCTTGCAATCATTTTTGGATCTGATATACTATGACTTGCTCATTAGACATACTGTTAGACATCTTCCATATGGGGGAAAAAAATACACTTTCAGAGATCCCTGTGTGCTGTTGATGGTGTAGATGACTTATAATAACAACTCTTTAATTGCTAATACCTCACCTCTAACATATATATACAGTCATAGTTCCTCTGAAGCAGGACGCTTTGTGCAATGGACATGATGCCGAGACAAGCCAAGCTTTGCCCTGGCAACATGTTTCGCATTGGCACAATTTTACCAGGTGTGTTGCCTCTTACTGCAAGTATCCAAATCCAAGGAGAACCGAAAACAGTTGGCCTGTATCTTAACCTTCTCTCATGTGTTGCCCTAGAGACATTGTAAGCAATATAACTGTACCAGCACAATTTTTATAAATCAAAGCTGCCATTGTGTGCCTACAGTGCATTTTTTATTATCATTTTCTCTCCACACAACACATGCGACTGGCTCCATGCATGTGTTGTACATGTTCCCTGAGGGCATGTTTTAGGAACTCCTATCAGCTAACAGCTCAGGATAAGTAATAATTGGCGGATTATTTAATTGAATAAGCAACAAGGCACAAGCTAGGCAGTAGAAAGATAAATGAGACAGTTACATCTGAGACCCATATTGCCACCTTGGTAAGGCCATTGAGTTTAAAACAACCTGGTGAAGCGCTCTGACTACAGATCCAAGGAGAAAGCTCCTCTAACTCTGCCAAATGAGGTCCCGTCTGCTGGATAAGAGAATAAAACAGACTGCTCTGGAAGGGAAACAGGAGAGCATATTTGTTACTCCTCCTAGATTTCGGCCTTTGTGCAAGATCCTGTAGAAAAAGCAGTAGAGGTAATTTTGCTCTGCATCCTGGGATGTGAAATGGAGCAGGGTTTCAGTCCGTTTGATTTATATCACAGAACGTCTTAAGGGGAATCACTGTGCCACTGCATGTTGTTTTAATATTGCACAATCCACACTAATTCATATTTACATTTTATGAAAGCAACCTTCAGAGAATAAAAGTAGAACAAAAGAACATTTACATTTATTAGGAACTAAATCACCTGCAGGGATGACCAATGTTTTCGAAGATGACGCAAGAGTCATGAATTATGAAACTAAAAGACTGAGGAAATCATTTCTTCATGATGTTTTGGGAATTGAGATGACTCTTGATCAAATGCTGTCAACAGAAGGGGGCTATGAAATATTTCATGATAACAGAGTATGGTCAATGCAATTAGAGACTGAAAACGTCAGATAAAAGTTAATAGACGGCACATTAACCAGCGAGCTGAAAGATTTGGTTTCATTTTTTGAGAACTGATCCATACTCAGAACCTGTACAGACTACGACCACCACTCTTTATTAATGAAATACAACACAATGCCA
>NW_022280050.1:3568109-3614951 GCF_004355925.1 Anarrhichthys ocellatus
AGCATTAAGTAAATGTAAGAAAACCCCTACCAGGCAATCCATCTAGCTAAGCCATGTCTCTGTCTGGGCTTATTGGCCCTCTCACTCCCTTCCTACATCTCTCTGCACAGTGCAACTCAATTCACAAATAAAAACCTCATCCTGTTTAATTACATATTTCCCAGTATTGACTTGAATCCCAATAGTGCTGGTTCGCAGTTCATTAAAAATCACTCAAGTCTGAAACTGATCAATATTATAAAACAAACGCCCTTTTGTAAAGAGGAGTTACTACTTGCAATCTCAGCAACTTCTTATACTTTGTTTCAGGGCTGATGCAGTTTTTGTATGCATATAGGATGCAGGTTAATTTCAAGGAGCAACTCCATTACCTCATCCTGTATCTTTTCTCAACTAATATCCAGTATCAGCTCTGTTAGGAGGTATCAACATTAGCAAGTTGAAAGGACACTGCAAATTGGATGCATATGGGAATGGAGGGTTTGTGCATGAGAAGTGTGAGAATTGTGGTGGATGAATAAATCAGGCCTTATTGTCTTATTGGACCCAATGAGCAGGCTGTGTGGCAAACTTATATGCAGCCTGAGACCCACTCCTCACACTGAATCGCAACTCATAAATAACACAAAAAGTCCCTCGACGGAGCAGAGCTACTGTTTGCAATGCAACTACAATTGTAACTGTTAAGTTGTTATCCAGGATTGGTAGATAATGATGAGGAAAATATGGCTGAGGGTACAGATTAGAAATAAATGAAGGATTCTTTCTTGCATTCATACACACTCCCTATTTTTAGAAAATCTATTTAAATTGTGGCCTCTTCCAGGTTTACAGCAGACACATCTAATTTAACACCTTATTCAATATTCTATCCACTCAGTTTCCATCTGCAAGCACACTTGACTGTGGCAGTGTGCAGCGCTGGAGACGCCCAGCCAATGTCAATTTTACTTCTGTGTTTAAATTAAAATATGTTCCATCATAACTTTCCCTGGACTCACTTTATGTACGGACCAATTACATTACATCAAAATGAAGTTCTAACTTACAGCATAAGATTCAGTTGACATCTTATTGGCCAAGTTGAAAACTAGGTTTTCGTCCAGTGTATTATTAAGCATCAGGAAATTATTTTTAGATGTTTTTTTTAAACTAACAATACAGTGGAAAGGCTCTGTTGGCAATGTGTTATTTGTATTTCTCGCGAACCACTTATCTGATCTACTTCACACTTGGTAGGTATATAGTTGGCGACCACATGGAGTGCTTTTCAAAAAAAAAAAAATCGGTACAATTTGGCCTGATGATGGTGCTATAACAACAATCTATACGTTTTGGCATGTAACATTTGAATCAAAAGTCTAAATCCTGGATGCTGTGGATCCAGTCGAAACCATCCATATAGGCCACGCCCATTTGTGTCTCAAAAGTTTTTCCTGCAGTTTTGAATTGTTTCCAAATCAGTTTTTTTGCTACTCCTCGCTATATTTGGTAGAGAACATGTATGGACCAAATCGGAAAAACCTTGCCTTTTGAGATTTCTGCTGTTCCATAGAGTTTGGCTATAGCTGGCCATCAACGTTTGCTGCCATTAGTCTGACGCTGGAAACTGACCCTGTCCAAAAGACACTTGGCTGCCAGCCCCGTCAAAAGATACGACCAGGACTACCAACTTTTCTGGCAAAACACCTGCTAAAACTGATTGTCATTCTTCTCAGAGGTTCACAAGACTGACCTGTCTTAAGAAGTCAACCCATAGCAGATGAAGAGTCAACAAAGTACCAATGAGTATCTACTGGGATGCAATTGCCAAGCATGGTGGGGAGTGAGGAGAAAATGGCTACAACACCATCACTGACAGCTGAATGAAAATGATATACATTATTGCTGACTGTGTGGCCATGTTCATGTTCATGTTCATGCAGACACAAAACAATTCCTGTCTTAGATATGCAGTACATTGAGGGATGTGCAAATGTCTGCACACACACACACACACACACACACACACTCAGCAGAATTAAAAACCAGAAAAAAAGCACAGTGATCCCTTTCATTAATGCACAACCAGCAGCTTGCGATTGCCCGGTGGTGGATAAGCAAGCTGATGCAAACATTGTATGACACCAGGAGACCAAAAAAACAAAAACCTCAAGCAACAGCACAAATAATCTACGTGCTGTTGCTCCAGTCAATCTTTCTATTAACAATGGATATAATAAGTGTAATTATGGACCCACAGAATAATATCACCTACAGTCCCCCTCAGTTTTACGGAGCATTTCAGCTCACTGTTTTGGTATTATGGTCCACAAATGGACTGTTTTTGTTTTTCACAGCTCTCATCTACCTCGTTTTCAGCAGCAGCAGGCAGCTGTTTGGAGCGGAAGAAGACGAAGCTCTGATAAATCCGCTGTACGTTGTGGGCCAAGCACCAAATGGCAGACAAAGTTAACAGTTAAGGAGCTCAATGTCTGCTGTATACCAATTACAACTTTATTTCACAGTCACAGTATTAGGGTCCATAAATGTGCAAATGTTTGCAGCTTCTTGAATTATTGACTGCTTAAACTAAAGTAAAATGCAGTATTTAAGACCACGGTTATGGATAAACTCAAGCACCTGTTTTCTGCCCAAGTGTTTAACGCAGATTATTATTACTTTAATTACGCAGTAATGGATGTAACAAAGGTGATATCTCTATATATATATATATATATATATATATATGTATATATATATATATATATATATATATATATAGCACAGGCTAAGCCCTCTACTGGACTCTATGAGGAACACTCTCCTTCAATAACAAGTATTTGTCCACTGATAATTTGCAGAAGTGTAGCAGGCCAATCAGGATGTGCCTACCCCACAGTATATAATGCAGCACACACCTCTGTCTGAGGCACTTCTGCATACCACCGTCTGAATTACAGATTGTATTCCTGGGAGAAGTGTATTAAAAGTACTCAATCAAAAATCAAACAATTTTGTTCCAGAAAGCTAAGTAAATGTAATTTGTTGTCATTCACCCCAGTACGAGACCAGTTTAATTTAGCAAGTGGGAGTTATTAATTTGTGCATGCTAGGGAAAGACAGCAGCTTTTACATTTAACAGCTGCGTTAAAGCCGCCAAACAGTATTGTGTTCTTTAGAAAAGATTTACATATTTCATCTGTGAAGTTAGTAAAACTTATTACATTTAGCTCAAAGGGTGGGCGGTTTTTTCAGCGATGCTGTTTTGATATTCATACTCAGACAAGAGGCAGACAACAGACAGGTATTTGTTAAACAATGCAAATTTGTATAATTTGTAGAATATTTTCTATAACTCAAGAGGGAAACATCCCTTCCAGTATAGAGCACATAGTTACATGCATCCAGTAATTTACTGTATGTGCACAAATACTCTCCTATGGTGTCAACACCTACAGTATGTTCTTTGTCAGTATAAGAGAGACAAATGATACTTAACCACTTGACCACAGAAGTATGGAAATTGGGCTGATTTGAGCTCGTGCCCATGGTTTTCCAGTTGTATGGTATACTGATGGCAATCCGCCTTAATGTGTTTGTGATTCAGGCTGACTGTTGTCATCCTCTTTCTTCCGACTGTGTGTGTGCTGCATATGGTGTATTCTGCTCAAATGTTCTGGTTTTAACTCGTTTTACCTTCGTGGTACAAGTAACCAGTAACCACACTGAAAAGGCTGTCGGCAGTATTTGTCTCCCAGCATAGCTAGTGGGGAATTTTAGGAAGCTTCTGTGAAGTGTTAATAAAGGCTTCGGCATTCTGCGGGCCAACTGTCCAAGCGGATAGAGTAGCCATTGAGGATCGAGGTGAGTAATAACACTTGTGACTTGTATTCACACGTCTTAGTCTGGCCTCCATCCAGCTTAGTGTAAGAACACAATCCTGTGGGAAAGCTGAGAACCAGAAGAAAATGATTGCAATATTCATCCTTTTGGCTGGTATTAGAGCCGGCACATATGGCTTGTTTAGAGACAGCTTACTATTACTCATTAGGTGTAATGCAACAAATTACGAAAACAGCGTACATCATTAACAGGGATTCTTTTGAATATCAATAGGCTTTAATCATTATTACAAAACAGTATGCTGCTGAGGCAGGATAGTTACACTTGCAAAGACAAATGTGTGTCTGTAAAACAACAACAGAACAATGGGTATGTTTATGAAAGCATCAATACGTATGCCATTACTTTGACAGAGTTGCATTTAATTTAGGAGTATACTGCAGGGTGTGTGGGGGGGGGGTGCTCATATGGTCTCAGGAGGCCAGCACATAATCTTGTCACTCGTATCCGTAGGACACACATGCTAGCACACACACATGCCAGGTGACAGAGTTCATAGTGCCACACTACAAAGACACATAACATCACGTCTGATTTTATACAGTAGGCTTCCTAATATACACAACAAATAATCAGCCAATCATTCATGTATGGTATAAAATGCATATATTAAACTAAAATCTGTAATCATCTGTGTTCAATTGTAAATGAAGCTTAAAAATGCTCCATACCAAGAAGTCAATATGTGTCAAGAGGTCAAGTGTGTATGTGTGTGTCTATGTGTGTGTGCGCTTGTATGGTAGGACTGGTGCGGAGAGAGATGACTGAGCTTATTGCTATGCTACGAGCATCATCCTCCACCCTTCACCCAACCAAGTCTCTACCCCTTCCACCACACACACACACACACACACACACATACACACATATATACATATTACAGCCAGGGCACCGGTTACTGTGGTAACTGCATCTCTTCTGTGAAGGTTTTGACTGAACCCTCCACCAGAGTAAAAACAAAGTGTATCTTCACTGATCTGGCAGTGTTGCAGAGCACGACACAGAAGATTAAAGGGGCTGTCTCTGTCCAATAGTCGTGGATAGTAGAAGTATTGCTGATACCATTTTGAAAATTACACGATTGATCAAACTGTTTAATTTATACTGGGCTCCACCAGCTATTTGCTGATTTTTCCTCAAGTTATTTTTAAGGATCCAGTCAAGTTGCATTATGGAGCTGCATTTCATAACTCATTTTTATTCATAACATTTCATCCAAAAAAAAAAAAAAAACATGTTTCTGTATTGTGGAAATTGCTTGAATTCCCATGGTGTTGTATGAGGTCAAAAAGAACCAAAATGTATACTGTTCAGTGTTTTTTGGAATGCACATGAACATTCTATTCATATAGTTAATGTAATTTCATCACATTTCAGAATTCCAGTCCTGTCACTGTCCTGAATGAATCCTCTGTTCTTAATATGATCTGTTAAGACCTATACGCCATAGTTTTCTCCTCCCCTTTCAATCTTTTGCCACATTGTCCTGTCGTCTACAACTCAAGTGTCCAACTGCCCTCTGTCTGACCCTCCGCTGCCACTTTGTATGGCTCATAAAACTCCACGCTTCTCAAGCCACCGCAAGTACCACCAACCTCTCGGCACCACCATGGGTAAAACAGCGGCCTTAGCCTCTCCCAACACAACTGTGTGACCAAACTCAATTACATGTCCCATTTATCTCTGCTGGGGCCGCCTGGCCCCGTGGCTCCAGTGTAAATCTCTGGTCCCAGTCAATAATCTATTCTCCGACTCGTCCAAGAGCCCTCCATTGTCATTCGACATCCGTTTGGCAGAGGAACGATGAATGGGGGGGGGGGTTGAGGGTGGGAATATAGAAAAGAAGAGGGAGAAAGTGAAGTGGTGGGAGGTGATGGGGGGGAGGGGGGTTGAGAAACCACAGATCATCCATCTACCCAACGACTTGTAGTCACAGTTCATTATGTGTCGTAATGCAACCCAGCCTCACCCATAGCCAGCGTTAAGCCTCAGTAATGCTGTGGCGAAGGTCAGGTTGGGGCCCTATTCCTAGCATCATGTTGTTGCTGGTCTTCAACTTCTCTAGACGTAAAGCAGGGTCAGATTTTTTTGGGAGAAACATCATGAATAACTGGAGTCCGTTTGGTTCCACTTCTTTTCTGTTTCCTTGAGCTGAGTTGTCTAAATTATACTATCTACAAAAGTTCCCTGCTGGGTGATTATTGTACAGGGCCCTTCACAATGCTACTTGACTTCCGTTAAGGCCTATTTTCCATCCACTTAGTGTCCAGCCAATGCGAAGATTAATAGACTGAGACAGGGGCAAGAAGGAGAATGACTGAGCCAAACCCATCTAGCTCTCTAATGACCAGACAGAATTGCAATGGTGCTGTCAGAAGATATGAGTATGCAAACGCCAAACAGAGAGTTGATGACAACCAACAGAAGTATCAGATGTCAAACTAAAGATGTCATATTAGATAGATACAGCCGATATAGCGACGTGGGCTGCTGTTGTGCTCTCCCGCAAACTCTAGGCAAAGCTATCTAATTACACGATGAGAGGGCATATTCATCCTGTTGTCTGGGAGTCCACTGGTGATGGATGGGATAATGACTTTCCTGACAAGCTGCAGACTGGGATAATGAGTTTTATCCAGGAGGGGCTCACAGGGTGCTCAAGGAGGGCTGCTGCATCCCAAGCTAGGTGACAAACAACTCAAGACAGTCAGTCGAGTGTGCCTGTAATTGAGGAAATGGCATCATAACTGTTGGCCAACGCAGCCTATTATTTTGTGTGACTGGCTGTTAGGTATGAAACTGCCAGACGTGTTGGCATAGCAATCTGTAAAGGCGATCATTCTGCATGATGGGGAGGTTGGCCTCTGGTATCATTTGCAGACAGATTAAATGATGGTTCATTCTCTGTGTCCTCATGAGTCACTTCCACTAGCCTCCTGTCCCTGTAACAGCTAGCCCGATGTAGAATGCGGGTGGTCTTTTTTTACGATATTGCACTGAGTGGGTTCAAGGTTTTTCATCAGCTGTCCAGATGGCTATATTTCTTGAATAGTATTTCTTCACTCCTTCGTTTTTGTGCTTTACAGTTTGGGTATTTTCCGCCTTCACTCTGTTCTTATGTCTGTTGTTTTTTGAGCACTGCAGTCGGCAGAAAACTTTCAGACGCCAACTTTGTCAGTCACAGGCACAACCAGTTTGTTCGACAATGCTGCAGGCGGTTGAGTAAGATAGGATGAGGCAAAGCTGAGCATATCTTTACAGTGGTCATAAAGGCACAATGAGAAGACTTCTTACTGCGGCTTTATGTCAGCTGCCAGCTGCTGCCGGTTCCAGCAAGTGCGAGTTACGGACGGGCACAATACACAAGAGTATGGGAAACAGAGTATGCATTTGTACTTGTGTATGTGTGTGCATGTGTGTTAACTTGTGTACACACACACTCTATATGCTTGTATTATTAACTGCATTGTGCCATGAAAAAAAAAGCATAGGAAGAATCAATTTAACTTCTCACACTGTCTGTGCAAAACTAAAGGTGGAATATCCAGATCCAGGATAATTTCGAAGCAAATTAATTGCAAGGTATGTCACTCAAATTAGCTTTCCAAATCAGCACATTTGTTAAACATTCATCAACTTTGGGTAGGCACATGGAATAGCTGCTTTCTGCAAAAGTTAATGATCAGGAAAATCAGTTTTTGCATTTATTGTGTTCATGTTCTGCTGCTTGCAGGTAATTAGGTGGATTCCAATTCCCAGGTGACTTGATCCTTTGCCAATGCAGCAAACACACAAGGGTCTTTTTCAGCCCACCTGACAAATACACACATGCACACATATTAACACGTATTTGTCTCTATTCCATGTTGCCATGAGTAACTAATCATTAAAACCAGGTATACTGGCTGTCTTTATACATCTCAAACAGTAGTGGATGCAATGCAATAGTATTTGTGCATAGTTTCTATAATGACACATTATGTATCCAGTGTCCATCTCTGTTACAGACTGTTATAACCCACTCAGCCATTCAAATGGACTTCCTCCTAATATCCCAAAGATATCATCATCACAGCAATCTTACTATAAAATTGAGTAGTATGGAAATGCACTGGGTCTAGAACAGTGTAAGTGACCAGTGTTGGATAGTAACTCATTCTAGGACATTCCGAGATCCCAGCAATCAGTTCATCAATCATCGCAACAAATAACATTGCAGTTTCAGAACATACTGTAGTAACAGCATTTCTGTCAAAAACTGTTTCATAATGATTACTGCTTTATGTCAAATTTCAGATTAAAATATAAAATATGTACAAAAAGCACAATTGTCAGAATGGTACAACTTGAAAAAAGTCAACTTTGATTTTGTCTATCAAGACAAACATTGTACATTATCACTAGTAAGCTGTTTCTCCCTCCATTGACATATGGCAAAACTGGTTTAGCATCCTCACTGTTGAACACAGTTTTTAATGACAGTAAAAAATAAATAAAAAACACTTTTTTTCAACTGAGCAATGCATAAAATATATCCACACCAGCTAACATGACAACAATAACACACTTACAGAGATTACTTTTACCTTACAAGACAAAACAATCGAATATAATCTAGAGGTAAAGGGGCTAAATGTTTTCAGTGAGTCAGAGAACAGTGACAGAAACCACACTAACCTTTCCTTTTAAAGCTGTAGACAGAGACCCATACAACTTTCCTCCTGCACATTGTGTGAACTGTGTTTTGCAGCTATTGGACTGTGGCAATCAGTGTCTTAAGTAAACATTAAGTAAGCTACACCACTGGTGTTTATACAATCCTGACCCGCCTGGTGAGAAAGAGATAGAAAGAAGAAAAATACAGACAATGAGAAAGCAGTAGATAGCAAGTGGTAATAATCAATGACTTACTGTATACCACGCTGGTCTGGCAGTGCAAAGTAAATATAAAGAGGTTAAACATAAAAGAGAGAGTAGGTCAGCGTTAGAATCTTGAATTACACATTCTATGCCACTAAACACAGAGCCTGACATCAGTTTTTGGAGCATTAGGTTTCAGGAATATTTATGTTGGGCCTGACCTGATCAGAGGTGTGCTTCTGAGACGTGTGGCCTCATACTGCTAGCAACAAGTTGTCCACAAAGCATCCAGCATCACAGATAACAGTCCCTACCAGATTCACTCACAGTTTGAAACCGTCCCGCTCAAACGTCTACACTGCTTAGCAGCCATTACCAAAGGCTGTTTAACAGGCACAGTGGAACATCAGCATTGGTATTAGCCTAAGGGGATTAATAAACTCATATTGTCTAATATCACACTGCATTGTGCTATTTTGTAGTTTATTATATGTATGACGTACAGTCTATCGGCTTTTTAATTACTCTGAATTAAGTCATCAACTTTTCGAGCAGCTCAATCTTAATTATAAGATTTATAAAATGCACTACTGTATGTTCGTCATTCGGTAACCTCAGAGCTCATTGATTCATTATCACAATTTTTCAGCACTTTCACAAACATTTTGAAATACATCAAAAGTCCGTGGCGGGGCCAGTGGTTTCAAAGGTTTCCCTTTAAAATGAAAGCTAATACTGTCTTTCTTTGTTTTTACTGATAAAATCAGTTGTATTAACCTCACTTAAAATAATTTATTTACGTTTAAAGTGCTACATGTAGAATTAGTAAATGCACAGTGTGGTGGTTTAACACTCCAAAATCAGTTTGGCCACTGCAGTGACTTTGTTGTTTAAACTTGTGTTTGAAGTGAGGCCTGGGTGGCACTGCAATCGTGGTATTGATTAGGCACAGCACACTCTGACCCAACAATTGTACACTGGAGCAAATACTTTCCTCAGAATGAAATGGCATCTGAACATACACTTCTCAGGGACAGATAAACCAAGCACACACACAAACACAGATGAATGTTAAAAAAATGGGCACACACAGGGTAAACAAGTTGTTTACAAGTTGTTGATTTACTGGTGTTATATGTGTGGGCAGGTCTACTGTATGCCTGCATCCGTTTCTTTTCCCTTTTCGCCCACAGCAAATTATACTGGCACCAGTGTACTAAAGTGACATATTGAAATACACTGATAAACACCATGAATGAATCTCTATATTGCGCCACATCTTCATAAGATAACTGTTCATAAAAGTTTTGTAACTAAGAATGACATCCAAGTTCATGAGTGCTTATTTATCATGAGAAATAAAGTCACAGAGGGACAGAAGGGAATCCTGTAATGGGTTTCACAAGACAGAAACGATGATGATGATAATTGATGCCGCTGGATAAAGTGAAAAGTTTGTTGTAAGTGAACGTTTGCTGTGCAAGCATCATTCACAACCGGCACAAAGGTCATATTCCTTTAGCTTAAGAGATTTTGAGACAACAGCCTTTGAGCTGTCCGCTGGCAAAAAAATAAAAAATTGAATCGTCATCTCATCTTGAAAAACACAGCACCTGCTATAGAGCTTTGCATTCACAAGACACCAGACAGACAAAATGCTGGAGTAGCGTCTATCTGACAGAATGCCCTCAGGCCTCCGTGGTGTCTGAAAGCGCAGAGAGAGAGAGAGAGAGAGACTTAGAGAGCCGATAGATACACTCTTTGGCTGAAAAAGTCAAGTCACTTGGAGGAGACATACAGTGGTATAAAACAAAATCTGTTTGCCCTTTAAAAAAAATGATGCACAATAATTGTACAGTGCTCATGACATTGGCTGACAGTTGCCATTTTAATAATGCATGTGCACTCCTGGCTTCATGCAATTGACCCTTCCCTAAGTCGATAAGACTTGCATGATAAAAATACGGCGAGCTCGCTAAAATTGTTTTTACCTATAGACCAGAAGATCTATAACTCACTCTGGCGGTCGGTTGATGAACTAGCTTGCCCTGCCTTATAATCATGTACATCTGGAAAAAAAAATGGGACCATATTTTTTTGTATGCATGTGTGAGTGAGTGTTTGTGTTTGTCGATATATATATATATATATATGATTAGCACCATGTAATGACATCGCTTGGGGGAGACATTCATACTCCTTAACAATCAATAACTCTTAGATAAAATGAAAAGTGAGCACACTTTAGTCGCTTAAAGGTTGACTAATGTGCCACTGCTCACCCCTGCTAACGAAACTCATGGAACATAACTCGGTTTGCTAACATTGAAGCCAGTAGCAGATTCTGGTGAAAGAGACTGAGTGAAAATGACAACATTCAAACGTGATCTTGATTCAAACTTAACAACTCTTATGGTCTAAATGTTTGTAACATAAAAATTAAACAACTTTACATATGCTGAGACCTGTATCCCCTGCATTTTTCAAAAACAATTCAAAATGCATTTAAGTTTCATAGATAGACTGAAATTGTCACCTGCTACAGCACTGTAGCAATACATCATGATGTCTGTGTAGTCCTTATGATCTAAACTCATGACTCTGGCCCAGTTTTAGGGCTAAGAGTCACAATCATGAGGCCATGCATTCTAATAGCTGTCCAATAGCTGACAGAATCAGGCTGCCCAATCCTCTCCCGCATCACAGTGTGGACCCTTGATCCTGAAAAGCATTAATATTCATTCATTCATTCAAATGTGTTAATTCTGAGCAAGGATGGCAAATACAGATGTAGCTTAGAGTATGACCTGAAGATAGTCGTCTCGACGGTCTTTGTCTTTTCAGCTATACGATGTTAAGCTTTAACGCAGATATTCAGGAAAACGTGTTTTATTGTTGCCGTCACTCGAAAGGCAGCGTTGATGAAAAGACTAATGTCATGAAACGGACCCCAAACATTCACTCGGACCAGGACTTTAGACAACTGTAGACAAGACCATAAATATATCAAAGTTTACTAAATGTATTTAGTTTGCTTCATTTGTTATTTTTTGTTCAGACCTTCTAAGTCAGAAGATAAAGTTTGTAACTGTCTTGACGAAGACAAAAATGTATGTCAAATGTAAAGCATATGTGTGGAGGTTTAATGTTAAAATACATTTTGTATGCTTCTTACAGCAGTTATGGGAAGATTGTGCTATAAAGCATTATTATTCATATGCTGTTGAGTCCCTTTTTGTCTACACTACACCATCCGAGCTTCCCTCTGATCTAGGTGACCTGAATGTTGCAAATTCTTGAATATATTTTCTTCCTTTACTGTACGTCTGTCCAACTGTCTGTTGCCCTCCCTCTCTCTTAGGAGATGGTAATGGGATCTTAGCAGAAGTCTGATTAAAAGGACACTTCCTCCTTGGAGACCACCAGACAGTTTCCCTTTTTTCTTCCCTTCTCTTCCTCAGAGCATCAGAAACCTTGAGTATGGGAACAGAAGGGCCTGATAGCAGGCTCACACAGTGCAAGCTAATTAAATTAAGCCTCCTTTAATAAAAGAGGAAGTGAACTTAACGCTTTTATCCCAGCTCCACCATCAAAGGAAGAGGAAAAATAAGGCAGCAGAAGGGAAAACACACAACCTGAAGATATGAATTTCTTCCTGTTACGTTACATTCAGACTACCCCTGAGCTACATTCAACCTTGTGCGGCAAAAGAATAGAAAAATAAGTAAATTGTTTTTAAAGAGTGAAAGAGTTTATGAAGACCAGAACTCTTGAAAAAACAAAACTTTTGACGTGATGACTCGCCAGCAGTTACTGTTGGGAAAACCAGGTTTCCAGGTTGATGATTTTGGTGATGTGTCTGATGTTTTAGCATTTCATAATGAAGAAGTGTTGAATAAATATGTAATGAAGTTAGAGGCCGAGTAAAATCCTTTAATCTTAGCCAACTACAAAATAAAATCTTGGGTAGTGGTGGCCTCAAGGGTAGATAAAGAAATTAGTGGATGGCAGAATTCAGTGTATTCAGTGTATCACGGGGGAAATGCCCCTTTAACCTGTAGCTATGGAGAACTAGAAGTATGCCCTTCAACACTTGGCAGTTTGCTTTCATATTCTGAATCTTTTGAGTGAGGCAAAAGGCTTCTGGACTTAAGTCTGAGTCCATTACTTTCCATATCTGGCAAGGAGGAAATGAAAGGTATTGGAGTGGGGCAAAGGTCAGACGGAGAAAGTCAAAGGGATTATCATAAATTTACATGATCAAACTCTCTGACTTACTGTATATGCAGAGAGTTTTGGAAATAGGAAAGGAGTAGAAAACAAGTCTAATGTCTATATGGCAAAGTGAGAGAGGGTGATCAATCTTCAGCGTTTGTCCATTTGAGAAATAATCTGAAGTTTCCGGACATTAACCCAAGACAAATCCCACCGCAAACATGTTGTGGTGTATACCAGGTCAGTGGGAGCTGTTAAGGAATAGAACGAAGTGCTGCTCTTTTTTGGTTCAACAGGCCAAAGACGGAGAACGAGAGAAAAGCAGCGAAAGAGAAAGATGAGGGAAAAGAGCCTCTCCTCTCATCCTCATTATGTAAACGAGGTGCATGACTGTTCAGTGGGTCCCTCGAGAGTTAATTACCAGTGGCTTCTCAGCCTAATTGGCTGAAACTAAAGAATTTGCCATTTCTTATTCCCAAGCACACTCTTCTCTACCCCTTTCCTCTCTTATGCCGTCTTTCTCTTTGTTTCCGTCTCTCTTCCACAAGCACAGTTTCGCTCTCCCGCTTTTCAACCTGTTTTCTTGTTTTCTCCTCTTTCCCTACTCAGCGTTGGCCTTCCAGCTTAGCTTCATGCCAGTCGAAGAAATCTGGCACCAATGCTTAATTTGAGCATCTGCTCCAGCTGGCAGTGGATAATCAGATTTTTACATTGCTAATTCCAGCTATTTGGCTAGACTAATCACTACTGGATAAAGAAGAGAAACGAGGGCTGAGAGTTGCTCATCACTTAGAAACAAAAAAAGAGATAGTGAGAGCTGGCATCCCGTCTACTTCTAAATGGATGCAAATTAAATTCAAAAAGACAGGGATAACAAGTTTGAAGTAAGAATGAAAGTGGGCAATACTGTGAGGAAATATTACTAACACAGGGCAGGCAAGGAGAGGAACCGAGGGATCCAGAAGGCTTTGATTTTCATAGGACAGTGCAAAGTAACCAAAAGCTATTTTGGACATGTCGTGCACAAATTAATTCACATACTCTCTCTCTCTCTCTTACTGTCTCCCTGACTCTTCACTTCAAATATATTTGAAACGTCTTTGCAAGTCATCAAAGTTATTACACTCAACCTGATACTGCAGCTTCAACTATCATATTCAAGGCTGGCGGGCCTCGTGGATTACTGATGTCCACAGTCAACCTCAGTCCAGTCCATTTAAAATTTGAATGAAGTCACAAGCACTGTCCAGATTACACTGTAATGTAGTAGACTGTAAACAGAGCAAAATAGTTTAGGGCTTTTCATTACCGGGTAAGGAAAAGCATGTGAAACCTATGAAATGTTATAGTAATAGCAGTTTTAAGATATGGGCTACATAACATACAGCAAAGTCCTGAACATTAACATGACTTGGCATAAGCTGCAGAGGCCAAGGTATCCCTCTTTTTGGTTGGTTTCTAGTATGACAATGCAGAATCCTACACATTCCCATAATGTTTAGTTCAGCAAAGTATTCACTTTTGCTTTGGTGAAACTCTTTATACAGTGCAAGAAACGACAACTCCAAAGATGTATCAAGAGACAAGTGGACAAGAAAAAAAAAAACAACTCTTCTAATCTCAAGAGTTGTTTCGATAGATTAAAGAGGGACAGAGTGTAACAGGGCAATGACTTTCAATGAAAGATACAAGATTAAATCGAACCAGTTACTTGTTGGACCTGCTCAAACATGTTCAAGTGGAATTATCAGTCTGTCACATGACAGCAGATGCTGTACAGCCGGCTTCACAGGTGTAACTGGTTGGTCCAGGCTTTGCAAGTGGGACTGATGCTTAGAAATGATAATGCTTTGACAAAAAACTCAACCAGCTGACAGCTACTGGCAACTTGCAGCATCTGTGAATTCCTCTGTTACATTTGAATCCCCCGTCATCATAATACTATAGGTATTACTTTATTATACAGTCCACGGTTCATGTCCAATGCCATGGGCACAGAGACAGAGGAGGAAGCACTGCAGTGTTCCGCTTATAGTACGAGGTAAATAGTGAAGGCATGACAACACAGGTAATGTTTTAATTAGTTAGGACATGTACTGGGGCCGGAACATGGATCAGGGGCAAAACAACGACAACAAATGTGATTCAAAACGTAAAATAAATAGATCTAAATAATGCAATGACAGTAAATCTGAGCCAGTAATCAGTAAATACAGAATTAAATTGGAAGCCAGTCAGTGTGATGATGTCCCTTTATTTGCTGGAGAAAACAGAGACATCCAAAACATCAGAAAAACACTAAGGGACTTAACAACACTTTTGTATTGTATAAACACTGATCAGGCCCTGGCAGTTGAGCGGGCAAAATATGATTAGCTGTGCTTGTAGTTCAAAGGCCCAGCACACATTGTAGTTGCTCTGTGCATATCTGCACCTTCACAGCTGTGTTTTTAAAGATAACCGCCATATTCAAGGCGTGCTGCACAGAAATACCATTTATTCAGTGTAATGAGAAGATATTAAAGAGAACATTAGAAGCCACAAAAACAGAAGGACACAGAAGAATGAGAAAAGAAATAATGAGAAAAGGTAGAATAAAGAGAAAAAGACGAAGACATTAAGCCCATGAAAGGGAGTTTCTTTTTTTTTATGAAATGTCATTAGCAACTTTTTTTTTCTGTCCCGAAAGTGTCCGACACTCATCAGACATTGCGGCGTCTAACTATGGAGCAATTTATTACATTTCTTTCCCAAAGCGTAATTACTAGAAATTACTGTATTAAACCAACTGAATATTCACTTAGGTCCTTGATGTAGACACCGACAGATCCTCAAAGGTAATTTGGTATGAAAAGCAAGAGGACCTGAGTGTGCCTGCAAAGGATGCGATCCAAAGAAGTGGATCATCCCCAAGACTTGGAGTGGACCATGGACCTGAATTGTAAAATGTCAAAATTGGCTAATCTCTAAATAAAGGTTCTGGACAGTGTAAATATCAGAGGTTCAACCTACAGCAAAAACGTTATAAATCAAAAATATGTTTACGGTGAGCAGGGCATATAGTGAAATAAATAAAAATCAATAAATAAATGTATTATGATGGAGACTTAATATGTTGTGAAATGTGTCCTGAATGTAATTTACAAGCCACAAACTGCCATTACATTTTTCTCAAAATAGCCCACACTGGTCTTGCACCAGTGCTCACTCTACAGCCTCACCTCGCTCTGTCTCTCAACTAGTATACAAATCACATTAATAAATAATTATAAATAAATCAAAACATGATTCAGTCATTAATAAATTAACATTGAATTATGTAGATTCCCATTAGGGGGAAAGGCCTTGAAAGTTGCATGTGGAACTCCATCAAACTGGCCATATTTAAAATTCACAGACAAACTAATCAGCAAAACACTTTGCCATATATGAGATTCCTATTGTTTTTTTAAAAGCATCCATTGTTCCTGGAATAATTTGTGTTTACTGTTTAATATGTGTTGTTGTCTTTTAAATGTAGATTTCATACAGATTTTGGCAATTATTCCTTCCCAAACTAAAATTGGTTTGTAAAGGTGAAACAGTGATCAGTCCTTTTGAATCCTGCACCCTGATAGATGATACCAATATTCAGCAAATGAGCTCAACCTCGCTAAGAAAGAAAAAAATTGTAAAATTCTTAAAAATGTACAAAACTTCAGGAGAGATTTTCATTTGCCCTAGACTGCCTGGTAAGTGAATGAGTAAATGAATGAATGAATAAATAAATGTGGAATGTTTTAATAGCTCTCCTAAATTTGTAACCAGACTGGAGTTTAGTTACAGTGTGTTCCCTTGGAGCAGATATTTGACAGTCAGACTAAAGGAAGATGAATGAGATTTGTCTTCTCCGACTACACGTCTTGCCAGCCCTCAGTAAGCATTCTCCCCTGGTATCCTTCCTCTCTCCTTCCTATGGTTTTCAGTACCTCAGTCCTTCCTCTCCCTCACTGTGAACAGTATCCACCTGAGAAGGGGGTGCTGGTTGTGGCATTTAGGAAATAGCTGCTTACCTCCCACTTCCCTCACCCTGCGCCTATTACAGTGATTATCAGTACTGTCAGTCAGAAGAACCCCCGCACCAGCACCCCTGTCCCATCCTTCTGTGGCCTGGAGGGCTGCGCTGCGATAGACGGATCCAGCCTTCCCCTGAGATAGAGGGAAACGAAGGGAGATGGTGGCAGGAAGAGGAAGCTTTTCAACACCTCAACAGGACAGAAACGCAGCTCTCTGCTGATATTCTCCTGGGTAATAGATACGAGGTCCATTGAGCACTGGAAGAAAAGGTGGTGATCCATGTTGGACTGTATGGAGAGAGCAAGTACTCGGACACCGTGAGCAACTATTTTACGTCATGCTTGTTTTATTTTCTTTTTTGCTTCTACACATGTGCAAACTTGTATCAATACAGTTCTAACCACACTGTCTTTGCCTGTCGCTCAACTGCATTAGAAGATGCAGCAGCCATCTTCCTGATCACCCCACCAGACCTGCCCGACCAAATGCCACCAAAAACAGAGTCGACATCCCCAGGACGAGTGCCAAGATGAGAGCTAAGCTAACCCAGCCAGGACCCTAAGGCTATTTCGCCACCCAGCCCGCTTCAGGCTGATGTCTGGCAGCAGGAAAATAAGAAGTAAGGCTTCAGTTCAACCCAGCAACAAGATATTGGTGACTGTTGTGCCCACATCTCTACAGAGACCTGGCTCCATCGTGGCATCCCGTATCAAGCTGCACTCGACGAGCGTACCTCAGCACAGAGTGGATGAAAGGGTGGACTCTGTGTTTACATCAATGATTCTTGGTTCTCAAACAAAGTCAAAGTCAATGGACAATGTTTCCAGCTGGCTAAATTGTTTGTCCAGAGAATTCTCAGTGCGTGTGTGCTGAAGGAGAGCAAGGAGCTCAGTCAAAAACAACTCTGAACAAAAAAAGTTGAAAATGACTGCCAGAGGAGTAATCAGCCTAACTCTGTCCTTTTTTTTTTTACAAATTAAAAGCGTTTTGTATAAAGAAATAATCTGAAATATGTGCATTAGAAAGAAACAAGTGATATGATCTCTGCTGAAGTAATCTTGTATAACATGTTATGATTGCACATAGAGAGCACCGGGTGGTGAAAGCACAGTTGGGCTAAATGTCATATTCAATAACATTATACTGTATGTTTACAGAGATCATCAGGCTTAGAACTATCTTGTCATGCCCTTCAAAAATGTATTATTCAAAAATCAAAAACACCTTTTTACATTTCTTTTAAAAATATTGGTATTACATAAATGTAAAAATAATTGCTGTCTGCAGAGCCAATCCTTGTTAAGTTATGTTTATTTTTTGATATGGACATCACAGTAGCATTAGAATTGTAACATACATGTATGCACAAGGACCAGATGCACTGCGTTTAGTGTTTGTAGTGAAATTTACAACACAGGTCCACCTTGGACCTTTGTATGCATTAGCTTTTAGGTTTAAAACATATTCAAACATCACGAAGAGGGGAAAAAAAGCTGCTGCGCTGTCTTTTAAAGCATGTGCTTCAGTGCATCATTAACCCATGTCCCTGGACCAGGGACTAAGAATCATCAGTGACAGAGACCGCTAAAATAAAAGGGCCACCCCAAAACCTTTGATCCTTTGTTCTGCTTATGCCATTAGTGTGGAGAGCCACACACCGTGGCTCTCTGCAAGGGGTTTGTTAGATCTAGCTAACGAGTAAGGCTCAGGTAGTCCTAATAGAATCTTTCCTGCTCTTATCTGTATTGACTTCAACCAGCATGGAATGAAAACAATCTGGGTCTGACTTTGAGGGTGAGGTTGAAGAATACTTATGGGCTTGGGCTTTTCTACAGGCTGGGCTACCAAGTTCTGACTACATTGTGGCAGATCAAAGTTAATTCCCCTCTTAATTAAGCTGAAATTGGATGAGAACAGTCAGAGACTAGCTTTTGTTTTCCTTTGTGCCGGCAAACATTGCGAGCTGCATATCAGAATGAGCGTGTGCATGTGTGTGCATGAGGCAATGATTTCCTTTGTTCCCACAACCATAGGTCTTAGTGCATATATGCCTCCTTGCATGTGTGTGTGTGCATATCCTTGTCAGCGCACGTGTGTGTTAGTGCTGGTTTTTGTCTCTCTCTCCTGACGGCCAATCTGCCTGCATGTGGCCCGGCGTAAGCACAGCGGTGCTCCATAATGAGACTCCTTCTGCCGCTCTCTTTTTCATGGCCATGTCCATGTGTTGTGATGCTAATGAGCCCTCGCTACCACAAACACCCCCTCTAATTGTCCTCTTTGATCTACCACTAATTCTGCTAATTAGGAGCCCAACTTTCAAAGTTAAACGTTTTGCTTCCACCTTCAAGTGTGGCCCTGCATATATATGTGTGTGTGTGTGTGTGTGTGTGTGTGTGTGTGCACAAGGGAATACAAAATAAAATGGTATAAAGGGGAAGGAAATTGTCATCCTTTTTTTACACCCCAATCCGTCCCTCCGTGAACTGGGCCTGGGTTATGTTGGGTGAATTTGGTTGCAGGGCATTCAATGAGAACGTGATCACGTGGCATGCACTTTCATTACATTAGCTACATTATGAGCAAACACTCAAACAGACATATACACACACACACACACACACACACACACACAGGATAATAGATCTGCAAACAAATACTGTATCATGCTCCAAACGGATGTAAAAGCAAAAAGCTGTCTTCAGCACAAATTACCACAGATGCCTCAGTTTGCAACGGTGTGACTGTGCACACATCTGTACATGCACAAACACTGTATGAGAATGCTCAGTTCAGACACATGAGCACTGACGCAATCAGAAGGACACATCCGGCAAAGCATCTTCTTTGCCTACCAATTTGTTCGCTCTGCCATCTCACGCATTGCACAATTAAGCAATAAGCTGTACAAACGCTCTAAAACGAGCACAATTACACCATGATAAATCAGATTAAGGTATTTTTGCTTTATAAAAAGTTCTAAAGATACTCTGTTTAATCCTTTGAGAATCCAAGGAAAACCAACTGTTTTCTTAAAATGTTCCCTTTAATAATTTTAGCACTCTGCTAATAGGTGTGTATATTTGTATCCTTAAACATGCAGTCAAAGATAGCAAGTCTAACAGATTTCACAGACATTTTAAAATTATTTTAATTAATGAGGCCTGGGAGGTTGCTGTGCAGGAATTTCGGGCACAACCACAAATAGCTCTACCGTTTGTCTGGTCAAGTTGCTTTCATGGTTCCAGTGAAAGCAACTTGGGCTGCTCTCACACAGCAACTGACCAGCTTAGTCTACTGTACTTATTCTCAAACTCACTGACCACAAACATATATAACCATTGAACCATATAACCGATCACACAACATACTGCTGCATTTGTGTGACAAAATGTGTTTGGATGAAGAGTCAGAATGAGTAGGATTTGTTGGTTGCAGTTTGGAAACAACATTTTAAAGTCGGCCTCTCCTCCCTCCCTCAATGACAATTGAGATGCTCACCAATGGGTGAAAGCCCACCCCAGACCCACTCTCATTTTGCAACAAGCTTCGTTCGCTTGTTTTGCCTTGATATTTTTTTTTGGCCGCTTTTTCCACCGTTTCCGTAGCTTCCTCCGTACGTGCTCACGATCTGACACCTGGTTACGACATTTTTATAGAGGATGACGCCCAGAAATGTCCCGAACAAAGCGAAATGAAAAGAAAAGAGTAAACACAGGCAGCAGGCTGGGTCAGAAACCTCAACACAATAAAATAAATGATGATTGGGAGGGATTATATCTTTATGAGTCTATGCATTGTTTTTTTAGGAAATCCTACTCATTGGGCCTTTAATTAAGGAAAGTACAGAGACATCTAAACTGCATTTAGTGGTGGGCCAAATGAAGTTGTTTACACTTAATTAAAAGGGAATCCTAAAGAACCCAAGTGGCCCCAACTGGCATCCAGTGTCACAAATGGACTCAGCTTTATTGGTAGAAGTATTATGACTTCCCCTGACTATAAACAGCCCCATGGTCCCTTCTCATTCCTATCAAACTGAATTGTGATTAGCTAAAGGCACCAGATAAAGCAGGATGAGCAATTAATAGTGTTGTCAGCCCACTGAAAGAATTCCGGCTGCATTTCATCAGCGCATCGATTGTTAGTTACAATAAAGAGGATTTTTTTTCTCTTTGAAACAACAAGCACTAAAAGGTGGAGTCTGCACTTCTCGAGAATGATTGTTGATTTTGAACTCAACACCCGAACCAATACACACCTTCTGTCAGTGCCAAAATGACCATCCCTCTCACTCCCTTGCCTTTGTCTTTATACATCAATGGCCTTTCCCCTGTCCTGGCTGGAATAGTATTGTGGGGCTCAGTCCCAGCCACTTTGTTTGTTTTCCATTTACAGAGCCAGGGTTGTGTATGAACACCAGACTTTTTTCACCGCGGAACAGACAGCTAGTGGACCACGAGTAGATATTCACTGAATTCGACAAAAAGTGTATTGGATTAGAATTGCAGATCCACCTTGACACTGTTCAAATATACAGTATATAAAACAGATTTAGCTTACTGCGCAGCGGTTATATTTTATGATGTTCAAACAAGAACAAGAAAGTGAAGGAAACGAGCTGACTTAATTTAATTGCAATGCCTCTCAACAACACGTGCACAACTGGGAAAAAAAAAAAAAAATCCACGCAACTCGTCCGAGAGGTTGAAGCAACACTAGAATAATAGAAAATAGACATGGCTTAGGAATGTTGGAGGGAGTCAATATCTTTGCAGATTTGAGAATGCTAATAATGTGGAGAGGAGAGGAGGCAGCAGCCTGACACAGCACAGCCAGGGGATCCTATGCCAATCGGAGCATGGCCTTTTAGCCGAGTGCTCTGTCAGAGATGCCAGTTTGACGGACGATGCCGGACCAAGTGACATTTCTCCAGGGTAGGAGTGAGGGGACAAAAGCATTAGACATCTCAGGTTGTTAAAGAGAAAGAGGGTAAAAAGCACAGAAAATCATCCATAAGCTTAAAGGGGTGAGGGTAAGATGGTTATTTCTGAGTCCATTTGTGTGTCCCGGTGTGAACTAAATTGCCCTTCTCTTGTGGAAGTACAGCAATTTTACACAATTTTTTCTCGAGCAGTAGATTTGAGTGCTTGAGTGCTTTTAAACTGCACTCAAGTTTTATTATGATGATCATTATTATTATAATTTGCTTTATTTTTACATTTAAAAAGCTTAAATGTCAATTACATTCTTACAGCTTCACATCAAATCTGAAGGTATACAATTTAAAACTACCGTAGATCAATACTAAGTGCAAATCTGTACTGTATGTAATGGCTGAATTTAAAATATAGCAGAGAGTACTGATGAACTTCAGTCAAAATATGCTTCCTAATAGTAAAATGACTGATAGAGAGTAAACGATTGCGACTCAATTCAAACAGGCTTCATTCATTGCTATTCAAGCCTGTTTTTCCTCATTTCTGGCAACGCGGTTGAATTCAGCGCATTTTACCTGTGAGGGTGTTAAACAAACAAGAGAGGAGATCAGAGGTCAGGGGAGGGGAAGGGAGAGCGTGTTTGTTGGCTCGGAGCTCATTAGCATCACGCCCATTAGCGTTCTGCCAGCTTCGCTGCCCCTCTCCGTCACTCAATCCTCTGAGACAGACTGGCTGTCAGTGCAGAGAGGCGGCCAACATGCCCCACAGAACAAACACACCCACTGCCGATTTTTACTCAGTCTTTATTTATCCATTTGCTGCCTGTCTTGCTACTTGTGTCTCAAGTATAAAGGACAGGTAAACAGATGAGAGAAGTATTGTAGCAAGACACACTTTGCAATTGTAAACATTCGTTGTTAAAGAAATCAACCACAATCCTGGATTGGAAGGTCCTTAAAGGAATACTTCACCCCCAAAATGTGTACATCAATTACCCACCCTGTATTACCCCCATGTTGACTTAAAACAAAGTTTTCTTTACGAACTCAAGGTATTGTAAAATGGAGTAACTGACATGCAAATGGTCAATATGGGTTAAAATACTTCATGAAGGTGATTTATAATGATTTAGCACACTGACTTCCGTAATTATTTTTGAAGAATACATTTCCAATTCAGTAGTCATAATTTATATTTCCTCTCCTTTTTGCCTATTTTTGCCACGTGATTATGGAAATCTTGACTTTCTGGCACTCTCGGGTCTTCACAATCACCCCATAACCACCCCATGCCCGGCAGCAGAAATGGATTGTTTTGGTTTTTGCAGTGTGAATGGTGAGCTTTAAGAAGCCCTGTCTTCAGCTCTTCACTCATCTCTTTGTATTCAATAGATCCGTTAAATTAAACCACATGCATGCCAATCTGTGTTTTCTTACTTACAATAGCATACTTTTCCCTATGCTGCTTTTCTATGTTTCCTCCTCAATCATTTATTTCTTCCTCTTTTACTCATTACCTATCTGCTGATCACATTATCATGATAGGGTTTTAGAAAACGGTCTCTAATATTCTCTTACCATATTTTTCCCTCTGTAATGTTTGTCTGTTGTAGCTCGTAATGTCTTGAATAATACCATGAAGCCTCCTTCCTTTTTCTTTTTTCACACCTACCCTCTCTCCCTCCCTCCCTCTCTCCAATGGCTACCCTCTGATCTTTTTATCAATGACTCCCTCTCTCTCCATGTTCAGATGGGCTAATGATAATGCTTGTTCCTATTACAGTTATTTAGTTAGGGAAAACGCTGGGGCAGATGGTGGGTGGGGAGAGGAGGAGGAGACATGACAATTCATCCTATGGACCTTTCCCTTCCTGGCAGCCTATCTGCTGTCTGGGGCCAAATCACACGTAACCTGTATGTAATGTGTGTACCGTTCATGTGTAGTCAGTGGTTTGTATGTGTGTGTGTACAGAAACATATGTACAAAGCTGATGTGCATAAGACTCCAAACAATGGACAACGCTGTGGTCAGTAGAATGTAAGTACACTATCCCTGTTCAATACTTCCCTTTTCTCAGTGTTAACTGCAGAGTTATGATTTCCACAGCAGAAGGAGATGGCAGGGGAATAAAGGTAAGAAACAGGCACTGGCATGGAAGAGTGAGATCTGTGCTCTGGTTGGCTACAGCCTCCTGTTTTCATCCGAGAGGATTTTTTCAGAGGACGGACGGCCTACCTTACACCAGATGGCTACAAAGAACCAGCAGACCAGTAACAAATTTGCTGAATAAGTAGAGATATATACTGCATCAGGCCAAGTTTGTGAACAACCATAGAAGGTTCAGGAGATAGGAGTATTTCAAATGATTTTTTTTACAGGCGCAAGCTACATAGAGTTTACTGGCTCTTGAAACAGGTTGGACTAGTTGGACTGTTTGTTGAGTATGAGTAGCTCACAACAACACTAAAAAGTCATTTAAATGATGCAATTAAAAAGTCTAACTTCTCTGCTACGCACACATTTATGCACAACCTGCTTCACTAACTTCATCACGTCTTGATTATTAGCAGTGTATATGTGTGTGTCTTGGTTGGCATAAGGCAGAAAGTCAGCCTAGCCTGCCGGGCCCCCGTGGGCCCTCAGTATTTGAGTCTCCATTAGGCTGATAAGGTTTGGCAGCTGAAGTTGCTGGAGTTATTGTTGAGCTTCAAACCTCCTCATGGCTAGGCCTAATTAAACCTAGACCTCAGCCCTAATTTAAAGATAATTAGCTGTAGGGGTTAGCTACCACCACCAAAGGCTGAGATGAGTGTTGTGTAATATGGGTAGTACTGCATGTTAAATGGTAGCTTTTCAGTGTCAGACCAGCTGAATGAAATGCAAATACCGTAAGCAATTTAGAGGATGTTTTTACCCAAAGCAGTTTGCAGTGTCATAGGTGCACACAAGTGTTCACACAATGGAAACTGAATCTCTAACTAAGTGAGAAGAAAAGATGTCTGCCTACTGAGCTACAAAATTAAATAGTGTGTCCCTCTGAGACATGCTGGATCATTATGAGTAAAGTTCTCCAACGAGTAACTACTAAATGAAAATGACTTGAACTCTCCTATTCATCATTCATGGAACCCATTAATACGGTGGTTGCCAGAGTTTGTGCATTTGTAACATACAAAGAAACTGTTGCTGTTATGCGGTAAACAGTCCGATCCTTGGGACCGACCCTATGTTTTTCCCATTAAGCTATACTGACAGCTTGACATTTCCCAGGGTAGAGGGCTCTGATTCAGGTATGTTTTATTCATCCTATTGACTTCACATTGCTGCCAAGCCAGACAGTGAGCAAAAAGCCTGAAGGGTGGTAGGCGCTCTGTGAGAGGGAGAACAGCAGATACCTGTTGTCGTTGTGTTTACCGCTCACATAGCCAGACACAGCTGGGTGACACATACACAATATATACTCATCGCCATGCAGACAGAGATTGGGAGATATCGCCTGCACTGAGAGGACGAAGCTGCCTATTTACTGGGAGGACATGAGGTAGGCAGGTCTGGGGAAGAGGAGGAATTACATCCCTCAAGGGGTTTTGTACCTTGCTACATCGTGCCTTAAGAAGAGAAACTAAACTTGAAAAGGCATCTCCTTCTCTTCCTTTTGGCCTTCTGGCCACATAAAGCTGAGAGAGTTTTTCTCACTCGAAAACTGAGGTGTTCTTAATGGTCTCCGGAGTGTGTAAAGCTGAAAACGCCAGCTCTGTGTTTTTAGATACCGCTGGGAATTGTGTGGCAGTAAAATGTGCAAGCTATACGTTGCCTCAAACTCTTTCTGTCATGACTTTTCTTAATGTTAGAAAAGCCAATCACACAACACACTTTTAGCCTGTGTATTGGGACATTTTTTAATTCCCGATACAGCTGTGGAACATAACGTATTGGTGGAATTTATGACACATGATCTAATCATGTTTAATGCTTGGAACACCTGGCCAATCAGTGCAAGAGGTGGTCTTGCTTGCTATATTGTCTGCTTAAGGAGACATTTAAATATTATTTTAGCGGAGATTTTTACAAAAATAAATAAATAAAATGGAAGCATGTTGTTTTCATGCGTATACAATGGCCAGCATGGGAATAATTAAAAAAGCAGCTGAAGATGAGGCAGCAAACAAAGTTGTAAAGCCAAAAAATGATTGCCTAATGCAGAAGAATTGCCCTAATGGTCTCACAGAAAGGAATACACTTGCAAAATAAGATTGTTTGTCATTAAAAATAAAGATAGCTCCGCAATATTATTCATGCTTCCATCATCTTGTCCACCAGGCTGCTATTTTAAACCTGCATCAATTTATTTGGTTACGATATGATGTTGGTCATTTTTATGCATTGTTGGGTGGTAAACTTTCCCCTGTACCATCTGTGCTCTCCCAATATCCATTTTTATTTATGAATTATAATGATAAAAAAAAAGGTTGCTGCGTGGATTAGGAACAGTGACGGAAAAAAAGAAAACATCTGAGATGGGCTTCTTCTAATCAGATATGTTTTTCCCAGGTCTGACTTGTTGAATCCTGGAGAGGCACATCCCTATACAGACAATGTTCATGAGACAAGTGCATGCCTCATCTCTAGGCGTGTCACGTGGGGTTAGGAGCAGGGAGCCACGGCGGGAGCCTCCTCCAGGACAAAGCACTTGGAGCAGCGAGACACTGTGGGCCTTGTTCCCCTTTGCCTGGCTCTATGTCAAGTGAGTGTTTGCTTACCGAGAAGACCAGGACCCCCCTGGAGGGGAACACAGAACACAGCCTCAGCTCATTCAAATCAGAGACGTACACACACTGGACTTACTGTAGGTATATTTATGATTAGAAAATGCCTATTTATATATCAATGAACGCAACAATATCTACAGCTCATGTGTCACTGCTTAAGGAGGAGAGGTAGCCTTGAGGTTGAAGAGGAGGATCAACAACAGATTTATATACTTATTTTATTTTTAAGCTTTCTATTTTGAATAAAGCCCTGTTTGTTTATGTGCTGCATATAGGGTACAGGCACCAGTGTAATGACAATGTCATCTATAAATGCAATTTAAAATGCCTTGATCCCCTTTAGAACTTATACTGCATGAACAGAAAAACCCCTACAACCCTAATTGCTTTGAAGCCATTTGAAATGCACTGGATTTTAGCCACAAACAGTGAGCTGAGTTAATGTGCTCTAATTCCATCAGAAAAAAAAAAAGTCTACATTTTGCACTCAGCGATGAGGTTCATTATTGGAACTCATTACCTTTAGTACACATTCAGTTGAAATCATATTTGTTCATTACATCCTGGCCATAGCGGAAAAGCCAAAGGGTGATGCAATGGAAAACAGAACAGGTGCACCGTTTGAGGAAGAGCTTACTCACCCTGGCAACCCTGGCAAGCCATGATGGTCAACAGTGTCGAGTACACCCTCTTTCCTTTCTTTGTCTTTTACTTTCCCTGTCTGCCTCTCCCCAGCATCACGCTAAATCTCACCAGTGTCCTTGCTCGCGCCCTCGGGTGAACCGGGCCATGTCAAACCTGAATCCATCAATCACTCAGTGCCAGCAGAAATGGAGGGATGAGGGCAGGGAAGAAGGGAGGGGCAGTAAGGGTGAATTATAGCCACCAGTCCACCCTCTCTCACCTCATTTTTCCTCTCTCCCCACCTCCCTGTCTCCCACTACAGCCACAAGAAAGTCTTACAGAATTTGGAGACAGCTGTCAGGTCACAAGAGGGACTCTCAATTCATTAAAATCAAGAGGTTCACAGACCTATACAAATGTCTGAGGAGAGGAGATGAGGACAAGGAGGGAAGAGGAGAGGGAAGGAGAGACGACCAAAAGAAAGCGACAAGAAGAAAGTCAAGGGGATCAGGGACAACGAGGGGGAAAGTGGACATGAGAAAAGGAAAAAAAAAAGATGAGAGGAGGAAGAAGGACAAGGAGGAGGACACAAGCTAAGCCATGAGAACAGAGGCAAAAAGAAAGAGATGAGAAGACGCTACGGGTGAGCCTGTCAGCAGGTCTGTGTTGTATGTGTGTGTTCTGTGCAGAATGAAGTGTCTCTGTCAGAGCCCCAGCTCCCCCACTGGGACATTGCTGATTAATTGTCCGTCCAGCTCCTGTGATAGCGACCACTTTCACCAAGACTCCCTAGACACCCAAGCATGTCCCATCCTCGCTGAAAGACACCTCTCCTCCGGTGTGCCCTGCTGCCTGCCTGCTCTTCTCTGGCTAAAATTAGGAGAATTCTCTCTTTCGCCTCCCATCCTTTCTTTTTTTTCGTCTTACCCTGGCTGCTACAAATAATCTTACATCAGCACCCCATTCACCTTGCCATCGGGGGATAATGTCTCTCTGTCGGGGAAAGGTTTTGGAACAGAGGCAGGGGGGCTTAAAACAGCATGATATACAGTGTTCCCCCCTGTGTGTTTACATGAGCAGCAGTGACTGGCAGAGATAAAGCACCCCTGTCTCAGGTAAACAGTCTACCACAGCGGGGCGAAATGGCAGGGTTGACTTTGGTCCTGGGTTGCAGTTAGTCAGCTCCTCTCACATTTGAAAGACACTCCCATCCTACCCACCCATCCCATCACAAACGCACCACCACACGCACACACACGATGTAAAGCTTGCCGTTACAGTTCTCTAATACCGTATGTCTGAATTTGCTTAATAAAGATCGACACAAGTATTGAACTCACAATATTTTCTGCCACTACCTGTTTCATTGATTAAAATAACAGTTTCCTTAAGATTTGAACATTGTTGGAAATTGGGGTGATGTACACAGTGAGCTAAATGTAGGTCTAGTTGTTTTTAGACACTTTAATGCTGAAAAGTTACATCACTTTTTAGACATTCTCATTAACTTTAAAAGCTACGATTTCTTTTTTTTTTGCACAATGGTTTACTTTTACCAACTGTGCATGAATTCAAAATAAATCTGCTTTTCTACACTATGAGCAGTAACTGTCATACTCAGCATTGTCCTCTTTCTTCCCCTCCCTCTCTGCCAAGGTGCAGAACCGTGGCATCCATCCGGACGATTATATAGCCAGCCCCCAAAAGCAGCCAAGGTCAATTGCCTTTCCTGCTCCTCTCATCCTGTGCTTTATGTACCTTCACATCCAGGGAAAGAGAGCTGCGCTATTTCTGCTCTGCTGCAAGGTGACTGCGCCTTTACACCAGCGACAACCACCCTAATACAAGCTAAGAATCCTTTAATGTTGAAGGACATTGTAAACAAATTTACTCACATAAAATCCAAATCACAACCATACAAAATGATTCCTTCTGTAGCTATGAATGAAAGTATCTTTGACTGATGTTAAAGGGGCATAAATTATCTTAATGTGGTGTATGACAAAGCTGCTGATCAATACTCACAACTCAATGATTATTCTACTGAAATGCCTGTATGTTCAGGATCCTACTCTCTGGATAAAAATCAATAACCTAATAAAAAAAAAAAGAGTTCTGTGAAATCAACTGATATTTTAGTATTTATACAGTAACTCCAGAGGGTGGTACGCCTGTAAGAGATTTTAAAGCAAAATTAAGACCACTGCCTTTAAAAGCACACAAAAAAAGATGATCACATGTATTATCAGAATAAATGTAACGTCTAACGTGTGTTAGGAATTGACTACTGACTACTAATATTAATCCTGATGGCAGTACAGTAAGATTATCCATCATATAACCTTTCAGTTTCTTCATTCCCTATCACATGTTTTTTTTTTTTAAAGTGAGCATGTTTGGTGCAGCCATTTTTCATCCGTGCATAGATAAACGGTTTCCCTGTACAGTCTGAATAGCTCCCTCTCTCTCTCTCTCTCTCACTCCCAGATGTCTCCTTACAGCTGCCATCACTGACTGCAAACTCATTTATTACAGGTCACAAACGCCAAGTGCTTCATTTAAAAGGACGCCACCCTCCCTCTCCTCTAACACAAGTGAAAAATCGACCTGCAAGAATAGCATACAGGGCACACCGCTCCATTAGCACTAAACGGAGGCAAGCAGCGCCCAAAAGATGGGAACCGGGGGGTTCGGGCAATGGGGGCAAAACAGAAAGACTTCCTTTCGCATTTCATTCTGCCGGTCATAACGACTGTGTGCACCGCAACAGCAATTTACAGAATAGAAATAGAATAGAAACCCTTTTTATTGTCATATACATATACACATACACGAAATTTGACCTCTGCATTTGACCCATCCCTGTATATAGGGAGCAGTGGGCTGCCAATGACAGGCGCCCGGGGAGCCGGGGGTTCAGTGTCTTGCTCAGGGACACTTCGACACGTTGCACGTCCCAGTCGAGGATCGAGCCGTTGACCCTGCGGTTACCAGACAACCCTCTTACGCCAGTGAGCCATGGTCGCCCCCAGGTAGCCCCTTTAACACAGAGATTCCGCCGATTTGTTGGCTTTGCTTTTCACACTGAACCAAACACAGCATCACGGGAGCAAAAGAGGCATGACTTTGAACACAACAGCATCTGCGTTCCGCCTACCCGACTGTCCCTTTTCACACAGACGTCGGCTCAGCAATGTGACTACCCCCTGTGCAGGCTCAGCGGCGGCACAGCTCTGTCCCCCGATTCCACCTCTGTATCTTTCATACAGAACAGTCCAGCCTTGAACAGGCCTTGTGAAAGGGCCAAGTAACTACATTCCAATGCAAAAGTCCCAAGGAAAAGTATATCCTAAAATGTAACATTACATTGTGAGTTCTTGGCACGAAAGAAAATGGCAATTCTTACTACATTTGTACAGACCAACTAGTTTAAATAAATGTTTGGTGTGTTTGAATTTATTAAAAAATGGACTTTGAACCTTAACCCCCAAGCCTGTTTTGTATTTATTCAGGCACACAAATCAAAGATTTTGCGTGAAGCGCGTGTTCCACCGGCCATATCCGATATCACTCAAAGCCTGTCTGTAATTACATTGTAAATGCAGATTAGCTATGAATATTTTATAAGGGGATTACTAAAAGAGGAAAGAGACAGAGAGGGAGAGAGTTGAGAGAAATCAGCCCTTTAACACCCACATACAGAACTGCATGAAAAGCTTGTTTGAAGGTGGAGCTAGTCTTTCATGCCCAAGTTGTCAGCCTATTATCATCCTTTCATATGTTTGCTACCATTATTAACTTTGCGCTGGAATAGAAAAAAATTCACAAAAAAAGTGAGAATAAAACACATCACTCCAATATGTCAGGCTGTCGCTTCAGAGAGAGAAAGAAAACAGGCAGACCAACTCTTATCATTGGACTCCTTTTCTGAAACGCGGCAGTAATGAGTGTGTCTTAACAAAGATCAGCCATAATTTCCATTGTCATTATAATGCTACCACATTATGCGGAGGCTTACAAAGCCACGGATGAAGACAGAGGGTGGGTGGAGGAAGAGGAAAAAGCAGACACTGGAGCAGAGAGGGAGAGTCTCTGGAGCTCGGTTAGTCTGTCAGTCACCCTCTATCCCTCCAACCATGCAGCTGTGCAAACACTGACAGACACAGTCCGCGCACACATCAACACACATGCAGTATATGCGCATGTTTTCCCAGACCCTTTGTCACTACATTTTGAAGCCCTCAAAATTTGGTTGTCAAAGGGGTCAGTGGCTGACAGCCTTCTGCAGCCCTTCAGGAAGATGCGGAGGACAGACGGGGCCTATTGTGAGAAGAGGAGCAGTGACAACAAAGGGGATCAGAAGTCACAAAAAAACAGACAGACATACATGATGCGTTCAGACTCCCGACATCTACATTGTCTACAGCGAACATAGGAGCGAGGGTTTAAAAGGCCTGAATCTCGCTCATTTGCCTTATACCTTAGACCGATGGCCCGGGGTGAAGGCAGCATGTGTGCTTGGGTAAGTGTGCAATGAGTGTGTTCACCAACATGTGAGGCACGCTGGCATGCCAGTCCACACTGACACACAACTTTATGTGAATCCTATCAAGGTTTTCATTTAGCGTCCGTAGCTATACCTATAAAAATGAATGCGTTGTAATTTGTAGATATCCCACGAAATCATTTCAAACGCTATTATGAAGCAGGAAGTATAAAGATCTCAAAAAAACACACAAGGCGCTAGGGGCGGAGGGGAGGTAGATGGGTCAAACAAACAAAAACGGTCTTTCATCTAAAAGACTGCTGTTCATTCCCCGTGTGAAACGAGAAGTCAACATTAATGTATTTGTTAAATAACTTCCGTGCTTAAGTAACGCCACTCTAGTTATTTTAACCCAAACCGTCTTTTCCTAAACCTAACTAAGTTGTTTCCTGTGAAGACGAGAGTTGATTTTGAAAAGACTGTATGCATGTAAGGAGCGGAAATTGACACGTGTTGCGGAACTTGAGGAGTAACTTTTTCGTAAAATAGTGTACAAACTGGTGTATGAGGATACATTGAAAATGTTTAATAAAAAATTTTGCAACAACTGTTTCTTTAATATCTAGCAAAAACACAAATTTGAATGTCATCATTTATCTCTCTGAGAAAAGCTGTGCGAAACTGAGATAGGGTAAGGTTCTAGTCATTGTTTTACTTGCTTACTGTTTGAGTCAACATTTTGTGCCATTTTTTTACCATTTCAAAAAATTTCTTTTTTCCTTTTCTTTTTTGAACAAATAACTTATTTAGCCCGACAGACTTCAGCCTTGCAGCAGAGGTGACTGTAGATGAAACCGCTTCGTTTAGTCTCTTTTCTTTGAATGTTGTTTGTGTCGATCCCATTTCAACACACTCAGAAAGGCTGAATGGTAGCAGAAGTCCTGAGAATTGTATTGTTTTGTCATGCTGCAAGCCCTCCTTGGTGGCCCTAAATGCACATTTGCCAACTGAATAGATTTCCCCGCATCTGAAACTCAAGTCCCTGATCTGTCTAAACTAGCTGTGGTATATTGTCAAAGATATTGCTTGTGTTTGTGTATCTGACTGTTTTGGGGTTTTTTTGCACTACCTTTTTAATGAAGGTCTTTGGATGCTGTGTATTCAGCACTCAGCCTCTGTGCAACACAGGCCCTATCAGAATTTCTATTTGCGTGTATCTCTCTTGCTCCTTTCCCTTTCATTCTCTTGCACACAAAAACTCAAAGCTCGCTCAATTTACAGCAAGCAAAAAGAGAAACCATAAAAAGCAGAGAAACATAGAGGCAGTGAAAAACAGCATAAAGCATTCCGTTTTGAACGGACCCTATCAAATCTGCAGTAAACTAATTGCTTGTAAAGCACGCTTCAAACATAGAATTTGCATTTTAAATACACACATGATAAACAGCTGGTCAAATCAAGCATGTACAGACATGCGTGATGCTTCAATCCAATTACGACATCCTTCACAAAAAGGACATTTATTAGCCGAGCCGATCGTGATGCATGGCAAAGCACATGCACATGTATGGTGCATTCATATCTGCAGGTGATAAATGAGGGCGCAGTGCTTGTAAAGGTCACACGGGATATGATCCAATCATTTCTGCAGACAGTCTGACTGGTTATCAGCCCATCAACAAGTCAAAACTGGAAAACAATGTCTGCAGTTGTGTCTTCAGAATGAAAAAAAAAATAATGATACAATCCCCTTTGTCATCCTAAATAAAGACATATGTGGTAATTGAATACATTTTTAAAGAATTTGATACAGATATAATAGACATAAGTCCCTGTGGAGATGTTTAAAGAATATTACAGTAATATCATAGCAGAATAAAAAACACCATTATGGACAATAAGGTCATAGACTCACTTTTGAGTGGGTCACTGTACAACACTTTCAGTCCCAGAGTGATTTTTCATGAGGGATTCTTGGGCCGCATTGTGGGTACTACACATGTATTATTGATGCCAGCGGTTCAAAAGTGATTCGTTTGTTGAGAAGTGTAGAGATTTATAGGAAACTTAATGGTTTCCACTCTTCTCACAATGAAACTACAGTCTAGATTACACAAACAGAAGGTTTTTTTATTCTTTATCTGACGACAGGGTGAAATCCCCAGGAGAGGAAAGCACTATAAAAATGGTTAGAATTTCTTTTGAGCAGCAAATGTCTTCAGGCTATTTTTTTTTTCTTTTGGCTGTCAGTAACTTATGACAAGGGATGGGCAATAGGACAGTGTTGGTATGCATTTTAGTTTTTATCATTGTCACTTACTGAAAGGAAAAATCAACAAACACTCACCAGGAAGGAGGAAACAATAATACCATTATCTACATCTGAAAACACTTCTTGACGATTTATAAAAGCAATCCAGGAAGATTTAGATTGCATTAGTTTCACAGATTTCTCCATAAAGCAGATCGATGGCCTTAAGTTGGTCCTCATCTCTCACCCCGACAGGCACAGAGGAGATAAAAGCACAAAGGTTCACATTCCTTTATCCAACAAATGGAAGTGGATCACCACCTAATCAAAGACTGCCATTCTTCTAATAAAAAAGCCTGGTGGCAGTGGAGGGTCAAAGCTCCTTTATCAGGCGACAGCAGGCTAAGATATGACTGCAAGAGGGCTTTTGTGGAGAAGCGGAGCCGTGTGGGCCGCTAAATATGACACCATTCTTTCCCATATGCTTCAGACTGGAAGAAAAATAAATACATAACAAAGAATAGTGTACAAAGAGTGCAAAAAGTGCAAAAGAGAAGAAAATCCTCCTTTTTAGGTGAGTCTCTCTGCGTGCCTCACTCGACCCCTTGTAAACATTCTGTCATGCTTCACTGTGGAACTGCACTGTCCATTTCAGTCCAATAAACAGCGGGGCCTCTATAAAATCAAGGATGCGGTAAAGAGTAGCCATCAAACTATCGTTCAACAATTAAGTTTTAGAAGGCAGTCCATCCCTCTTTCGAGTACAATCCTTAATAATCAAACTCAATTTTCAGTCAGAGCAAAGAGGAAACTGCTGAGAGAGCTGTAAAACAAGGTCATTTAAGGATGTTTATCTACATGCTAATTGAAAACCCACTCCACGCATACACAGTTGCGTTCGGAACAGATGACTTCCCTGTGCTCCTGCGCACAAAACCTATGAATATTCATAAACACAAATAGAGTTTTGGAATGTGGCCATATGGTTCAGAATCGGCAGCTGTATGCATTCCCCCACCTCTATCTTCCAGCTCCAGTGTACTGCTGCAGTCAAATGAAAGAGCGGTCCGGGGACTGGAACACTCACATCTTGCAGACATGGGTCCTGCTGTCATGTGAACCCCTTAACTCCAGTTTAGGTGATTGTGGTGTTCGATTTAAGGATTGCAGGATTCTCCTGGGAAAGTTACAGAACGCGAAAGCCCCTCGGCAATATACAAAAACTTGTGTTGGTCTAGAACGGCCCTGATTTTCACAGTTGCTGAAAGGTGGCATGTTGATGGTAAAATATTTGTAACACTCAGGAATGGAGTATTACGTTTTTAATGACTCCTTAAGAGAGATTAGGTTGCATCAGTAAAACTTACAGAGAAAGCAATGGCGCAATAATTGCGTGTTTTGTTTCTTTAAGTTGCCTGCTTCATGAAAATCCCTGTAGAGCATGCACCCAAAAGCGAATCCAACACAGGCAGACAACTATACTCGTTCGCGCGCGCTCGTGCACACACTACAAACACATTATATTACGTTGCCTTTCTCTGCCTTTCCTACTCACATGCAGCACTTAACCCACGTGTAGGCTACGACCATACGTGCATGATCCGCTCTTTTTACGTTAGTCTCTGACTCTCTTTTGTGTTCCTTTACCTTCCACGTCGACGTTTTAGAAGAGTTCAGAGCTCCACCAGGGTACGCGATCAGCCTGTGGCAACTGTCACCACTGTTGATCGCCGTGCTGGATTGTCCCGTTTCCAAGAAATTCATATGGGAAGTTATTGAAACACAGGTAGTCCTACAGGGAATCGTTTGATTGTCTATTTGTTCTGATAGAATGAAATCAGGGTTTTTTTTAACAGTATACCGCTTGTTTGGACAAACACTGCAAAACAACATTCTTGACAAATCGAAACTTACTCAAATGAAGGATATTGTTTTTCTAATCTGCCCAAAATGACCCTCAAATCTAAAACCAAATTGTTTCCTTAATTAGCCGCGATTTCCATCGCACAACGTCTGTGGCAAATAATGCATGCTCTTTTTATGTGAGGGATGATTCATTTGACTTTCTCATCATTTTCACATAGAGAAATGTTACGTGCATAAAATGACAGGAGGACACGCATCCCACCTAGTCCCTCTCGAATCCGCATCCAACCTTTAATTCAATCATACTCTGTTCCTTTTGAGGCTCTACTGGAATCAGATCGTATTGACCATGTTACAGATGTGGGTCCGCGCATTACGCTTTCATTGGTAATAAGATCAAATGTCTGCATTGAAAAATATGCCTCAAAATATGTCTTCACGTCAAACAATGTGCTGATGTACCTAAAACTGTTGGGAAAACAGTTTCACTTATTTAAGATGTTTAAACATTAAGACCAGGTGCAATGGGACAGAACTATCCACTCGTAAAATAAAAAAAAAGAAATGTGACACCGTATGAATATATGATCTCACATCCATTGCAGATTTTCAACACTTGCTTGAACAGTTTAATTCAACGACTTTTAAGACGATGTTGAGATATTACGCTATGATTGGGTGCAATCTGTATGCACTGGGTGTAAAGACCATCGTTAAAAACCGTTGAAAGAACGAAATAATGGATAAAGGAAGCGAACGTGTGTGAATTATGGACATGTTATTTACAAGCCCTTCGATCTCTCTCTCTCTCTCTCTCTCTCTCACACACACACACACACACGCACACACACACAGACGGTGAGCGCACTTAGCTCCCCTGTGCGTAAAGAGCGCCGCTGCACTGTACACACGGTACTGCCACTGTCAGTGAGAAAGTCCTGTGCGCTACAGCGCGGATTGTCAAACTGTGGTCCACGGAATCCCCGAAGGGACTCACTATAAAATGGGGAATAATGTAATTTCATGGTAATCCGGTCCGCTTTGATCCCGTTTTCAGAATGCAAATGTATGAATGTCTACCACTGTTATCACCGTTTGCTCAGGTGAGAGAGGATCAGTACGAAAAGACAACAATAGACTATTTCCAAGCCAGTCCCTGCAGGACATTCAATTTAAAGTAGTTGATCAAATTGACGGACGCACCGATATTCAAAATAAATATAAAAAAACGATGCAGGAGTTACATTATATTATTTCTATACTGATATTGCTGTTGATCAGGGAAAGGACACACAGGCAAGAGGGAACTTTTGAAACACAGTCGAGCATTAGACAGCCTGTTTAGCCACAGGAGGGAAGACAAGAGCACAGTAGCCGGTTGTAAAGCGAGGCTGTCACTCCTCCGTGTTTGTCCACACCTTGTGTGAAGGACACGTGCAATTGGACAATAAATGCTCCCCGTTCCCCTCTCAAATTCAACAGTGCCGCTCTGTGCACGAAGAAGACAGCGCAAGTCCCTGGCATTGATTCATTCAGCTCATCACAACAGATATGTCCCGCGACAACCTGCCATCTGCTCAAACCAGCACCTGTGTTTCAGCATGCGCTCTTTCTGCGTGCACGTCAATCCATTTTAGACGCTTCTTAACATTATGATGCTGACTGATAGTTGAAATGACAGCAGGACGCGGGAGGAACACCCTATGTAACATGCATGAAAACAACAACAGTACAGGGGAAAGTGTGCTCCACGGATAGTAACTATGCCACTGCGCTCAGCGCGCGCAGAGCAGCTCCACGGACACACAGAACTGCGCACCGTGGAGCACACGGATGCCGTCCACTCACCTGATTGCGAAGAGCTCAACCCGAACAAAAGGCAAGTCAGGAGAAAGCCGAAGCAACACGGGACAGTCGTTGGTTTCATTGTTGTGCTTGGCGAGTATCTCCTTTAAATTCACATGTCCAGCAGCGTATCCTTTTTGTCAGAAAGGATGAATCGTTTGCGTTTGAAGCCTCTTCAGCTTGTGAGTTTTGGGGACTTTAGTCGCTCTTGACTAAGTTTACAATTTGTCCGACAGTCTTCCGCCTCGCCTCTCGGTGCCTGCAGGCCAAATTAGTGACTGACGTGAGAGCACAAAGAGTCGAATGTTAAGTTTCTTACGCGCACTGTAAAGCTTGTCTAAACAGTATAAAGCACTACTCATGCCATTACTCCCCGACTTGGATACAGTATGCAGCTGTAGACTCGTATTCTTCAGACACACCTCCGAGTCCCTGAACCCCGCCTACTGGCTCCGTGATTGGCACAGGTGCACGACAGTCACCCGAAACCCCGCCAGCCACAAATACTGAAGCGCTGCCATTGGTTGACACAGGATGCCCAAACCCCATGAATTTGTGCGTCGGCTCCGTTGCACCTGTCACACCGAACACAGCAGAGATGAATGCTGCCAGAAGGATTTGTAGGTGTAATGGGTGAAACAGAGCTGCATATGACTTATAGGTGGCTTTCATACGCTTTGGAAGATAGTATCCATATTCGATAAGATATAGTCTCATATTGGAGGTGTTGTTGATTTAATACTGAACTGAGCTGCCAGCACTGTACTCTGGGAGTGCAGGGAGAGTGATGCCCATGTTAGAATACATTTTATTATGATCAGTGTTATAGTGAATTAAACTGTCATTTTGCTGTTGATCCTGTGATTCTGAATATTTGTTTCTTATATCTGCTGTTTTCATGGTTTCATCGAAAGCAAACATATTCATTTTTCCTCAGTTATCAGAGTTCATTACTGTTGAAGGCGATATCTCTCTGTATATTCAGGGTAATCATTTCCCCAGGGGTGGCTCAGTGTAAATGACACAAATAAAACGTTTAGATCGTGATAGTATTGTGCTCACTAAGCTATTTGTAATAGTTTGAAAGCAGTGACTTTGCGGTGACAGAAAAATAACTAAGACAATGGGAGCATAGGAAACAATGTGACTAAAGGTTATTATTTTCGGAACCAGCTGCTGCCTGCTTTTACACTTTAAGAGAAGGGTGAACACCTCCTGGGGTTACAATATGCCCACACATCTGGACAGAAATCCTGCACTCTGACTGTCCTTCCACCCTAAGTCCTCTCAACCCCCCACACCCCCACCCCACACACACACCACACCACACACAAAGGCTTTAAATACGTTTTAGTGTTTATCTTATGCTAGGTTTATCAGTAAGGTGAATCAAGTGCCATTGACTGTAATATACATATATATTTATTAGATGAATGAATTTAACATCTTTATTTATTTGGGTTAAAGAAGTGCATAATTATGATAATAGATAGCACCATAACATGTACCATGCAGGCAACTTTTATCATAGGGTGTTTTAAGGCTCAAAAGTGTAATGTTTGTGCTCTCCTGCAAGTGGTTGTTGTATTATAATTTATTAACACTGGAGGAGGCAATTTACCTTTCTTTTGATTTTCCATTACATCAAAGTATATGCCTGAGCAATAATTGACTCAAGTCCATAAACATCCTTATTTTAGTTATAGGCAGATCACTCCTCCCCAGAAATCATTCAAGGCTATATTTGCATCCAATAGGGAGGCATACATACCACTCGCCAACACACGCGCACACAAACCACACACACTGCCTAGCCCGGTGCTTTTTCTGATCCTGGAACAGTAAACTGAACTTTCCTGAGCTAAGTGTTCCCAACACTTTAAGAAAATGGGATGCAGACCGTTTTCACTTTGAAGAAAGTCAAAAGGCTCTGTTGTTTTCAGCTTGGTTGCAGAATGAATAGTGCACTGAACTGTGAGGGGCACTTCCTGAACCTCCGCTGCAGTATTGACCCGTCACCAGTGGGGGGCAGTCCATTTCTCACCTTATAGGTCATAGAAGCAGCGGAGTGACACAGTCGGGGGTGGGCGATCCAAGCTGCCACCAACTAGTTTCCTGACTCTCTGTGTGACATTGGCTTCCTATCACACAGAAGCTTTATTAAATATTCCTCAGCAGAAATGGGCTTTTAATATCACTGACACCACAAATTTATTAAGAAATATTGAAAAATGGGATCTGGCAGCATGCTACGTGGGGAGGCTTCACTCTAAATGTGCCCCAAATGGCTGCCGTTTATCATTTTAAATACTAAAAATGCAATTTAGCAATGTTGCGTATTTTCATTATACATTACGCTTTAAGAGGCACCTTCTGACAGCATCACCCTAATGCTGTCAATTAGGTAATTTATTCCAGGGGATGATGAGACGGAATGAGACGAGGGTTCATGTGTTCTTCTAGGCGTTCCCCGGTGCCTGCTGTACAGCTAATCTAATACATAACCCCCTGATTTGTTTAATGGATGAGACTTTGCTGCTGCAACAGGCATGCCAATAAAAGCCGGGGCCCTCCAGAGGCTATTGTGCCTCATAATGATGCCAGACACACAATGTGAGAGTTATGAAGCAATTCTTTATCATGCGGCACATTGTTTTGCTCTGTTGGTGCCGTGCAAGTAAAGGCAATCTCTCCCTGCAGGATAGCACTTCTCCCCCACACTTAGATAAACCTTCAGTGTGATAAACCCTTCCCAGCCACATGTTGCAGAGATGAAGGAAGTTTAAGATTGAAATACAAGTCTTGTGCTGATGATTTGCTAGTTAGTCACTGCCATCTTAGACTTTTTGTGAAACCATTTTTTTATACATCTTATTCTACTGGTATGTTTAATGAGACTCAAACTCTAGAGTTATCTTACATGACTGTGGAGAATGGCAAGTATGTACTCATGTGTTGTTAAAAAGCCACCGAACATTGATCACTGACCTCTGTCTGCCTCTGCATGTGAATACAAAGGAGCGGGGATACACGAAAGTCAACTGACTCTTTTTAAACAAACACTTAAGTCATATGCATCTATAGAAAAGACCCTGGGATGGCAGATAGCATCCACAGGTCTTTTTTCATGCCTCAGAGTGCTCCTATCTTACGAAGACAATAAATAAATATATAAGGAAGAAAGAAGATGAATGTTTCTTTTTATATAAATATAAAAGAAAGTGGTTTGTTGAATAGATAATGCCAAAGTAGTTTTAGGAAGGTATCCAAAGACCTAAGATACTATCACAACACCTTAGATTATCAGTCTTTTTACACAGTGAGGGAATGCTAAATCAATATGCCTGGATGCAATACATATAAATACCTTTGATAACTCATTTATTTTTCATTCATTCGTTTTTTTCTGGCTCATCTTATACGCTTGTCCTATACGCTTGTCCTCAATGAGCAACATAATTGTCAAAAATTACAAAACCTTGGATAATGAGAGGTTCAACCACTACTTTCGACCACCAATATTGGAACTTGCCTTTGGCTTGAATCAAACAAAAAGTGACACTGTTGCTTACTATTTGCATCAGCTTTGCATGCATAACTAACACGATATGTGCGCGATCAGGTCCAGGAAATGTTGAACATGAGGAAATGAGAATATTTGAATGACTAGCCAATCTGAATTCTCTTGGGTGGATCAGGAAGCCGGAACCCTTTCGATTCACATCAGAAGGTTGGATCATCATAGAATAATTATCTCAAAAATAATTGTTGCTGCTAATAACTTTGTTATCAGTGTTCACAGTGATGTGATTAATTACCCTCAGGATTACATGGCATTCAACTTGTTGAGAAGGTTCAGCCATGAAATCCTAATACAGTGATATTCCATCATGCATGTCAATATAAGTTTATGATGTCTTTTAAGATAAACATTCACTCCACTCTCACTATTATGTGTTGCATATTTTTCTTTGAGACATAATGCTCTCTGCAGTTTGCAGTGTTAAAATCTATCAATATACTGTAGAGATATGTCAAAAATAAATTTGAATTGTGAGAGTAGACTTTGCCCTGATATACCAAAGTATAAACACAAAATCTTCATTGAAATTACTGAAGGTTTACTGAGGGATTGACGCAAACTTAAGAGCAATAGCTTCGATCAGTGTAAATCCTAGTTTTAAGACAGCTGAACCAATTTTTGTGACAGAATCTATCACCATAGCTAAAAACAACAACCTGAATGCCTCGGAAGAGTAATTTGGGTATGTTTGAGAGTTTACATCAGTGAAGTAGTCCAGCTGGGTATGAATCACAAAAAAGTGCCTCTTCCCCTGTGCAATCTATTCACAAAGTGTCTCTCCTGAGAAAGACGAAGCAACAGGAATCATTTGGCTTTGAGGGAGCCTTGTTTCTCTGGACACATTTAAGTCCATGACAATAGAGGGATTTCTCCGAGTGTACACTTAAAGCTATTTCCTCTCCCATTTTACCTCTCATCAAACTCATATGGTGGCTAAAGAGCCAACTGAAGCTCTGACTGGCTCTGCACGAGCTCAGTGAGCAATAAGCAGCGTTAGCGCATTACACACACATGATTACGTGGCCATTTCCTCAGTGAATGAGTCTCATCAGAAGTCACTGAAGAAGCCACTGAGTGTGTAATTGTTTCCCATTAGGGGAAACGTTGACTGCCATTGAGTTGCATCTCACTGCAGAGTTTGCTGACGAATGCTCGCTGTCCACTGACTGGAGCGGGCTAATTCTGCTGTGGGTTGTGATGGAATTGCTCAAAATCCCCAAACCACCAGATCAGTTTCATGGTGAGGGTGATGCATCATGTTTTTTTTTTTAGCGAGAAAGGATCTGCAGGGCAAGAGTTCATATTTGTTGATTCACTGACGTGACACAAGGCTTCAAACATTATTATCAGTCATATCAATGCCTGCAGCACCAGTGTCTCTGTACGGTAGCTGAGATGCAGCTGGTGCTCTTAACACTGAGTGACTGTATGAACCGTGTTTTCTGTTTTATTTTGCACATTTTCAATACTTTTGCTTTTGGAAGGTTTCAAGTTAGAGAATAACGCAAGCATATAAGTTTTGTCTTTATTATGAAAAGTGTTATGCACACATATGTATTCTTGTTTTGACATTGGCATCCCTTTCAGGTAGTAATCTTTCTAAAGTGTTAACATCCTCAGCATCATCTACACACTACCTCTCTCTCTCTCTCTCAAGCCTGCACTGCAGTGATGAATAATCGTTAGCATGCTCCGCTGTGAAGGTGTTGTAAATTGGATAGCTTACATTGCAAATTACAGGCAGGTCAAAAGTTCAAATGAGGCCAACCATGTCAAGTGAGACATGAGGATGAGGCAGAGAAAGGACTTTTCTCAAGTTATTAATGGCTGCCTGGAATGGGCTTTGCTACTGCACCATTAAGTTGATGGGGATGAGAGGTGATCAGCAGAGGGAGTAGGGGGTTTTCTTTACACTGCTGCCATCTACAGGATGGAGATGTACATTTCATCGTCACTGCTGGGGAGGTGGGGGCGGTGTCTCTATGACTTCAGAGAAAAACAGAGGGACCCACAGACATACAGACAGACAGAAATATATCATGAGAGGATAGAATAAAATTGGCCAATTCAGAAAAGTTAGTGAGAATTCTGTAAGAAAAGCTACAAAATCATGCAAATTATATATAATATATCTGATTGAAATTAGAAAGAAAGAAAAAAGTATAATAATTTGTGCCAAACATATTTGTGTTAAAAAACCAGACAGGTGTCTGCTGTTTTAATTCGGCTCTTCATATTTCATTGCAACAAATCACCACTGGATGGCAGTATGACAAAGGTTCTGAAGTTGGAAGAGGAAATCCAATGGCACAGTTACTGCAAAAAGGTTAAACAAAAACCGTCATAAAGTTTTGAATGTGTGTGTGTGTGTGAGTGTCTCTCAAAGTGTGTTTCTTGTGTCGGTGGGTGGACTGAGGGGGACAAACAAATAGAGTGTAAGTGAGATAATGCCAAGTTAAGAAATCCTGATCACAACACAAGGCTTTACATCAGTCAACTCAGTCAACTCTTCCTCTTCCTCTTCCAACAAAAAAAAAGATACTTCACAAAGACATGATATGTTAACTCAAAGTTTACTCCTGACTTTAGTAACATACATTTCAAATCTACACCAGACTTAATAAAAACTCACTGCTTCAACTAATCGGACTTCCTTTTACTGTTTCCACAGACAGTAAAGCTGTAAGGATATATGTACAGCTTGAACTCACTGCACAGTGGATGAATACATGTGGCTGCTTGTGAAATAGTTTCATAAGTTAACAGGCTTTACAAATATGTTTGTATTGTGTTATATGTTGTCGTAAAATCATCCAGCATGAAATCTAACAGTCCATGCCGTCCTTCCTAAAAACTTAAGAGCAGAAGAGCTGAGCTTGTTCAAAGTACTGTACCTGGATGTGAACTCCATTCGCTATTTCGTCACTCTAAAGTCATTCTTTTTCATGAAGCCCCTGAAGAGTGCAAGGTTTTAAAACTTTTTAAGTTACATTTTTAAACATCATTTATGTCACTTACTTGACATAATGTCTGTTAAATGCTCTGTCACGATGATTACTATATTTTAAGAAACACTTCAGCTTGAGAATAGAGAACTATCACCCGTGAATTATGCAAAAGGGATGCATTAGTATTGAATGTGCTCTGACATTGGTTCACCTCACTGAAGGATGACCATATACTGAGGGATGTGATTAATACAATAACAATGAAAAGGTTGTGGAAACGGGTTTATGTACGGGCCTCCATGTTCCCAATTTAACCTAAGAGTAAAGTTATAATAAAATAATAAGGCCACAGTAAGACACTTATTGAAGAAATCCGAGAGTTTCTCTCTGATTCGTCAACTACCAACACTTTGTTAGTGCCCCTCGGTGTCTGATTCAGACGCACTACATTTCCAACTAAATCCAATGAAAACTCACCCTCGTCGTTATTAGACGTTCAGAGCAACTGACATCGTATCAAGAGCAAGACGGTTCACAGGGTGGGTGGGATTTTTGGTGGATGGGTCAAACAAACACAGGACCGGGAGACAGCTGTTCATGTTTTTTGTCATTTGTCATGTGGCTCACGTGAATCGCTAGTAAGGTGACTTGTTTGTCAGTCTTTCCATCTTCTCCAGTCTTCACCGCCGCTCTCTTGACCCAAGACCCTGCAACCACAAAAAGTACTTGCACCATAGTTGCAAGCAGAATAAGAGGAATGTGTGAAGTACTGAGGGGCAGTCTGTCTGTCAAGCAGTATCACCACTAAATATATACTTTTTGTCTCTAAGATAATCTTTAAAATATCTAGTCTTGTCTTTTTTTTTATTAAGAGATCATTTAATTGCAGTATTACCAGCAGTGACAACACTTTTGGTCAGTTTGAGGAACAGTATTGTCCCAGCATCATCTGAGAAGCACAGTAATGGCAATAGTTTCAGACTTACTATCAACTCATCAGCATCATTGTACAGAAACGACTGTGAGTGTGATTCACTGAGTTCATAACTTACAGACGGTAAAATATACGCTGACTACAAAGTAGAACCAAAAAATGCCATAAAATACATTTTAGTTTGAGTGTAATCGTTCTGTCATCACAAAAAGTAATGTACTGTAAAGACAACTGAGGTGTTATGGTGGTTGAATAAATGGAGTTTGATGTCGACTGATGATAAAGTGCAGAAAATACAGGGAGGGGCCAACACATAGTGTCTCCCCAGCCCACATCCAGCATTGGATGTGATGCAAATGGAATAACATAAAGGGCTGACATTTACTTTTGCACTTTGGTTTACAGTATGTGTGGTTGCCCTTTAAATCACTTGTGTTCATTCTGAAGATGACTCCTGTCGACCCCTTTTATGTCCCATCCCCCAAAAAACTGATGACGCACTCTGCAGAGGAATGGCAACGTTGTCACACTCACACTACAAATGCTGAAAAAAATCTTTACAGTCCAAGCAAATCTATTTTTGGAACTAACACTGATGATGCATGCTTCTCTGTCTATGCCTGACATTCAGATTAAGCTGATTATAGTACAACATGTATGAAACTTCCTTCTCTTCATTTGTGCGTGAGAAAAAAAAAGCTGCTTCTGCGTTCACATTTATTTTCTGTTTTCAGTTCAGCTCATTGCAGCTGTGTATCCATTTATGTCAAACCACCAGTGCCTGTATCCCCACATCCCAATGCCAGGTTCCTCCAATAGACCTGTGGCTGTTTGCTTCATGACAGCCCTCAAACTGTATCTCGCTTCCCAGTATTTATTTTCACAGTTCAAGCTGATCAGCAGGTGTGCACTGCTCTACAAAACCCCACTTTTTCTAGTTCTGTCACGTTCTCTATCTTCCTGTGTCAGATGCATTCATCCCTCTCGCTCTCACTCTCACTAACTCTCTCTCTGTCTGTCTTTCTCAGTTTCTCTATTATTGTTTCTCTCTGTCTCTGTCCCACTCTCTCAGCCTGACTGCAAGAAGCATCTGACGTGTGTGCTGGTTGCCTTTCTTTGTTACTTTCCCATGTTGCCCTTGCTTCCTTTGCTTTCGCTTTAACTGTTTTGCTCTTCTTCTGACTTCCCCACTGCGTTTTCTAGGATCAGATGCAGAGGCACATTATTGTTTTTTTTGTCTTAAATGCCTCTCTCTGCTTTGTCTATGTCTCTGTGAGAGTTGTTCACCCCACAGTTCCTACCCACTAGACAAGGCTGCATAACGCGGGTAAGCAAAGGAAGCAAAGCGGAAGTTCCCCCACAGTCCTTCCTCCCACATGAATATTGCGACCTCGCTCTTTTAAGCGCCCCGACCGCAAACCAGCCTGAAATTACCCAGAAGCCTTTGCAATGTCACCATACCAACATTATTGTGTCCGTGCACAGGGTTTCAAAAGGTATATTCATATATATATATATATACACACACACATACATACACACACACACACACACACACACACACACACACACACACACACACA
>NW_022280050.1:3614961-3661000 GCF_004355925.1 Anarrhichthys ocellatus
CACACACACACACACACACACACACACACACACACACACACACACACCAGCCCTACTACCACTGAACATCTTTCAGTCAAGTGGGCAGACATAGTAGTAAGGAAACCACCCATGTCAGTTTTCAGGATCGCTCACAGATTGTCAAGCTTAGTAGGTCCACTCCTTCCTATAGCTCACTGCTAATGTTTCAACACTGACATTTCACCAATAAGTGAGTGGATTGCATCAATAATTTCCCAGTTTCTTACATTACATCAAACACTAGCAGCACAAAATACTTAACAAAGCTACGGCCTGTGATACCACATTTCTGCTGTGCTGCAACAAACCTCACAAACTACTAACATGAGGGTGTGTAACAGAAATTAACTGGGTGTGTGTGTGAGTGTTTGTGTGCATTCATGTCTTTGCTGGTGTGTGTGAGGTTTTAAGGGCCAGTCCAAACATCCACCACTACCTGGCAGGAAAAACAGGAATAGGACTTGTCACCAGGCGATTGCACAACGTTGCTGTGGATTCACACTTGGCTGAAAAAGATCTGCTGGAACTGCTGCCTGATCTGTAACCTGAAACCCAGAGGACAGGCTGTGCCACTTGTAGCTTAGAGAAAAGCAACATTGATTCTGACCTGCTTAAAAAATACAGTGACAATCCATGTGGTTATTCGTTTTGATTTAAAGACTGTACATAAGTGCTGTCATCTGCACCATATGTGTACATTTATCACTGTAAGCAGAGAAAACAATGCTTTTTCCGCCAACATAGAAATTACATTGCAAAACATGATATTTTTATATAGTCGTGTTATTCACATTTTATTTTCATCAACATGGTGTACTGGCTGAATGTTTGTCAGACTCCAGGATCTACTGAGTATCCACTATCGGGTGTGTTTTGGTGTTCAAACTAGTGTGTAAAGTGTGCCTGTTCTCATAGGTCTGGATGGAGCAGTTTCCAATATGCTTTTGACACCCCGCAGGCAGCTCTCATTGTCTGACAGGATTTGCAGAAGAAGTGGCTTGGGCAGTGGAACCCGACAGAGGACGTATCGCAACCACAGCCACAAAGCTGTCTCAGGCCCCCGTCCTGAGAACAAAAAACAAATAGCAGCTCTCGGGCTGAATTCTTTGACCGCAGAGGTTATATCTAAATAATACTTAGCAATATGCTGTCATTCTAATATGTGCAATCATAATTTGTGCATCCACCATCCCCAAAAAAACTACACTGCTGGACTTAGCAGACTCTCATGTTAAGTAGGAAGTGGTCAATATCAAGACTTCTTCAAACTACGAACTACTTTGAACCTTTCATACTGACCATACTGGTATTCCGGCAGGTTTATGTGCCATCATCCTCACTGACAGGGTCAAAACATGACATTGAGTCAACGGTTCATTTTTCAGATCTCAGACCCCAGACTTAAAGCACTTATAATAATAATCAGGACATTATTATTGTATTTAATAATAGATCACCTTTTATTTCACACTTAACACTTAAGCTGTGAATTACTAATAACTTGGCTGACAGTCAGCTGCTAACTTATTTCAAAAAACGTTCTTATGTTAAGAGCAAGGTGCTTCATTACCTACAACAATACTTTCCTTGATAATCTTACGCAAAGACTGTCCTCAGCTATTCTTTAACATGGTGGGTATTTAATTGCAGTGCATCAAATCATCAAGCTGAACCAGAAGCTGCAGTAAACATGAGGGATTTTAAATGAAATGGTGATTTAGCCCGAAGCAGGAGGAAGAACATGCATTACTCTGATGGTTGACTCTCCCCCAACGAGTAATGTCATGCCTCCATACCATGAAAAAGATTGATTAACAATTGGATTTTTTCTTCTCCTCAGTGAAGATAACACTGGCATGCAGCGTTCAATTAACCTTACAAAATCCCTTTGCATTCTCCCAAAACAAAAGCTTTTAAGACTAACATTTTTTATTAAATAACGTTAAAAACGGTTCAAAATTAATGCAATTATCTTTTTTTTCTCCTTATTTAGTCGTCAAAATATTTGTTTTTTCCATAATAAGTGCAATGTGTGAGAAAAAGGCTTTCTGTCAGAAGAGCACCACAGCGAGGGCAGGTGTATCACCCTTGTTTTGAAAATATGAGTCAAACAGAGATATGATCTAGATGGGAACAAACAATCAACTGACAGCAAGGTAAATAGATCTGAAGATGAAAAGATACAGTTTGGGGTCTGTTCAGGCTTTACACTTCTCAGTTTTGCTACCGCCTTCATGCAGCTTTGATTTTGTGTTTGCTGTGTGAATGTGTGTCGGTGTGTGTGTGTGTGTGTGTGTGTGTTTGCAATAGACAGATTAAAGAAGTAAGGGGGTGAAGAAGACTGCTCTGACATTTAGAGGCTTCAACAGGCTCCAGCGCCCACCTGCTCATAGACAAAGACTGGAGAGGAACAAACAACAGTCATTACATTGCAAACTAAGGCAAGGCACTGAGGCTGTACAGTATGATCTAGAAACTGTTCTTTACATTATGAAAGACGATTTTATGGACAGAACGATGTATTTGGCAACCAGCTCCCTCTGATTTGCTTGACACTAGAACGGAAGCTACCAATTGCTGACATTTTGTTTTATATATTTTCATTTAAAGGCAATAAATGACGCAGCATTTAGATTAGATCCTGATGAGCCGGTGGCACCTTGTATGGGAGCCCCCGTCCATCAGTGTATGAATGTGTGTGAATGGGTGAATGTTGACATGTAGAGCACAGTCCATTTGACATTTCCATGATTAATGACCAGGAAAATAGCCTTTTAAGGTTTACATGGACAATTTGCCCAAACGAGATCTCACATTCTGTATGTTATTTCTAAAAAGTGGCACTGCATTTTTGTCTCACAATAAAATTCTTTAATTGCATGTAAGGATACAGTCTGCATGTTTTGAAGAAAGCAAATATTTCTGACAATAGGCAAAGCAGTAAAACCATGTCTTTAATAGAGAGAAACCCATGCCTTAAAAATATACATTGTATTCTTCACAGCAATGTGCCTTCATGTTATGTCATTGATGTTGAATCATCTAACTTCTGATTTAAGTCATGAGGGTTGACCAACAATTTCAATTACTGTGCATCTTTTTGATAAATAAATCACATATTTTAGGACATAAAAATACACAACCTATGCAAATACCTGAGAGCCCTCACATCAGAAACTTGTTATCCATATCAGAGACGATCAATCAGCTGCACATGTTTCTGGATAATTTCAGTATTCAGTGCCAAAATATACTCCTTCCATATATTATTTTTTATAAAATACAATTCACCTGAACCCTGTCTTCTACATATTTGTAAACATTTTTAAACTTAAAAAAACACACGCAAAAGATCACAAAACTATTTACATTAACATTTCAGCAGAAAAATAGACATTTTGCACACACATCTTCAAAATGTACAAAAACAACCCCGCAATCAGAAACAAGAGCAATGATCTTGATTTTCAAGTAAACTCCTCACTCACAAGTAGGGCTGACAGAAGACCCTTTTTCTTACTTTTTAAGCTCATATGGCTGCTTCATTTACATATTGTGTAAGGCTGTCCTTGTTACAACATTACCATGAGAACAACAAATAAATACTTCTGTGCCCCAATGTCTTACCAAATGTAACCTGGAGAAGATATTAGAACTGAGAAAATAACTTTTCATTTGAACATCCGGTTTTATGTTATGCCCTATTCAAGTTAAATTAGTTCTGGTCTGTTTGTATTCTTTTGAAGGGGATTAAGGAAGTAAATCAGGCTAACATTAATTTACATTTGATCATAGGATTATAAAAAGGATATGTTCTTTTAGGAGGATAAGGCTTCAGAGAATACAGGAATGCTATAGTTGAGGAATGTATAGAGTCATTATCAGAGCTGTGAGGTATAAACAATTTCCAGGGCCAATACTTTACAGACAGTATAGGATTTTGTTCCAGCTGGGCACCAGTTGTGCACAAGAGAAGCGGCACGTAAACAGAGAAAAAGCTGCCTTTTGATCACAAGTAGATATTAAACATAGAAAAGCAAATCACTGAGTTTGACCTTACAGAATAATCAACTGTTTAAAATGCTGACTAGAGTGAAATTAGTAATGCCAGACATCATGTGGGTATTGTTACAAAATTAAAATGTTCATCAGACAGCATAGAAAGAATTTGCCATGTGTATCTCCAAGATTGTATTTTCAGAGAAAAGACCAACATGTCAATGTTCTGTTCATCAACGTTCATCTGCCAATGATTGTTTCCTATTCTATCTACACTTAAATGTAAAAAAAAAAAGAAGAAAAAAAGCAAAGTTATTTTTTCGTCAGGAAATGGACATAAAGTGCAGGGCCAACTGTACAAAGCACAGTCTTATCTGTGACCTTTCACAGGGAGAGACAGTACTGTAAGTATGCAAGCACTGCAGCTAGCCTCACTGATCGAGATGTGTTATCCTTCAATACACTGTAGATGATGGACAAGAAATTTGGTGCTGGAGAGTTGCTAATCTCTTACTCGCCATTTACATGTTGTGCCTTTTATGTCAGAGCAGCCTTACAGTGGAATGCTACAGTTTTGGAGATGCCTTCAGAGTAAAACTATATGGTAACCACACTCATGTTCATGCTTCATGAGGTTATACATGAATGTCGCAACATTTAAGCAAAAAATCAGCAGGACAAATGCCCACCATAACATAAAGAATTTCCTCTATTCCCTCAGCTCCTAATTAAGTTGCTCGACGCAAAATGTTAAGGTTCAAAAGACGAAGCACATCAAAAACAGCTGTGCAGAGTTTGCAAATTTTCCCTGTCTTTGTCATGACCTACAAATAGGATGAAAGCTGGCATTGAACCAGACACATAAGCATGTATTCACTGTGCTAGAAAACAGCACCAATAATGCAGACCCTACCCCCAAAAAAGCACAACAATTATATATACATACACACAGCCATCCAGCCTAAAGCACAAAGTGGCTTAGATCAAAAAGAGAAGCCTAAAGCAGTAAAGTATCTTTAGCCTCCTTTATCTCTTTGGTACCCATTGCCATAAAGCATCATTTTAAGTCATCAAAATGAAAACAGCTACCACCCTCTGTCAATGTGTAAGTCTGCCAGTTTCAAACTAACTATAATACTCGTTAAGGAATCTAACTGTGTGCTCAAACTGCAGGAAACACAACTCATGAGTCACCAGGATCGAATAATTTTGTATAGGAACAGTCAGGGAAACATGTAAGTGGCCAGCTATTTGTGCGAAATACGCATTAGCTTAGCAGATGAGAGAAAAATATTTACCTTTTTAGGGCCACTGGGCTGATAAATTCCATTAGGCTAAGCATTGTTTACTTCCTTGTTTTCCTTTCATTGTAACTTTGCTTCATAATCAATAGTTTTACCTTGTAAGTGCAAACTGAACAGAGGCTGACTACTGTGGAGAGTAACAAGTCCAAATACAAGCAACAAATGCAGTTTCATGAGATAGAAATATATAGATTTACAAATGTATATGACAATCTTAAGAGCATATTTTATAATTGTATTAGAATGAACTCTAAATGCATTATATTTAAACTTGGGTTGGAAATGCTTCTTGTGCATATGATTGTAAAATGTTTGTAATTTGTTTCCCTATCTGCATGCGGATTTGATTACACATGTAGCCATTTTAAAAATGCAGTCTTTTTGATATATTTATAGAATAAACTAGTATTATATATATTTTTTCCAAATAGTTTGGAATTTTGTCTTTTAAAATTACAAAACATACAAGTCAGCCACAGGAAGTTGGTGGTCTTCTTTCTCTGAGCTAGTAGTGGTATGGAAGTGCTTTACCAGCCCCTGATAGTTCAAAAACGAGTGGTGTAAGTAAACACTAAGCAATTGATAGTCTAAAACATTGATAGGATTTTGTGAGAGGTTTGTAGGCTACTTAGCTAGCTAGCTTCACTAGCATTGGTGTTTAGCATAGCTGGTCCACTACTCAAGTGTAGCAAAGACAAAAAACAGCCCTTTTATTCTATATAACTGCAGTCGAAGTGTATTAAAGAAGGCTATCACATTGGCTGAATCTTACAAAGTGGTTGTTAAGAGGTAGTTTTCTGTTATCAGCAGGCTACGTAGCCTTTTAGCATTAGCTTTTGGGTGTCGTCTGATTTTGTTTTAAACTTCACCAGCTTCACAAATTAGGTATTAATTAAAGGAACATGAATTGTTTTAAATGCATTCTATATATGTAACATTTATTTGCATGTGTTAGTGGGTTGGAAAATGCATTTGTGATTAGCCTACCGCCATGTACAATGTGTGATATGCATCTGTAAATCTATTTTGTATTTGTGTTTATTGACACATTCAATACACTCGTATTAACACTTCTCTTCATGGATTCATAGCCTACAAGTTCCCTTCACATTTATTTACAGTACTAAAAGGGAAATGTCTCAATTAAATGCATTTGTTATTGTATCCATTATTGGGGGTCCACAGTAAAGTCTAAAGTAAGCTTGATTTCTACAAATTTGGAAGTAATCTATGTATGCTAATCCATGGAAACTATGCAAATACACGCAGCAATACTAAACCACAACCTAATTCTGAAGATGATGGCAAGTCAAATGTCTACAGCTGCAGATACGGTAGATAGCCTACAATCAGAGACAACCACACCACTGGTGGCAATCAAGTCCAAATGGACATCAAGTTGCTTGCAGCTAGAACATACAGCACCAGTTGACCATGACAATATGTGTACCATCATTTTTCATGAGGAAAAACAAGCATTATTAGGCCTTGGCAATATCATAAACAAGAAAGAAAAATAAAACTACATGGGTCCTGTGTGATATGCCATACTAAGTGGGCCAATTAAATACATACTGTTATTATGTCCATGACATAAATCATGAATTGTATTATTATTATTTAATTAACTTAGAGAATATCTGAAGTCTTTACCTCTGCCTTGTGTTAAATATGACATTGTATTTAACACATGACATTGCATTTGTAAGCATTCTTTACTTCTGTAACAAAACCACGATGACAAGACAAGCACAACAGGAGACCTTTCCAAATAAGACTAAAATGAAAAACTAGTTTAAGTAGTTTGACAGCTGCTCTGTTAAACAATTCATGAACATTTTGCGAGAAAACAAAACAACTCACCTTCCTTCTTCTTTATTAATCTCAATGAAATATGTAGAAAATATGTCTTTGGCCCATACCTTCATATGATTGTTCAACTGTCCAGAGTCACATAATTAGCTTAAAATAAGTATCTGCTATGATTGTGCTACACTTGTCTACAGTGCCCTTCAACTGTGCAGTCTCAGATGCCTGAGGGTAAGGACGGATATCAGGCTATTGCTCCTTTCCTTCCTTTTGTCTTTCCCTAAATTCCCACCCATCCTTTTACTGGATGGTGTGTTCACCACGGACTATGTGAGAGGAGAACTCATAGCTGTCTTTGCTGCGGTGACCACAGATGTTGCACTCCAATGGATCTCTGTATCCATGGCAACCCATGTGGATGGTGTACATGACATGGTCCAGGAAGAGCACCCGGCAGTGCTCGCACTGGTAGGCCCGTAACTCCTGGCCCTCTCGTCCAAACACCCGAACCCCATCCTGGCTCACAGGCTTCTCTGTGGCCACTCGCATTATCCCAGTCCCCATTCCTGCAACACTTCTAGGTGACGCTTCTGTCACCCGGTCACCTGAATAGCCCACCGCTGGACTGGCTCGAGAACTGAGGCCGGGAATGGGGTTGCTCCCATGGTGTCCCTGCCTCTCACGAGGGCTGCTGCGAGCTGAGTCAGCAGAGTCAATTCCACTGTTGTTGGGAGATTCTTCTTGCCCTGCATGGTGCAGCTTGCCCAGCCTGGATAAGGCAGTTGGGCCATTAGTGGTGGGATGGCTGGGGAAGTCATGGGGCTGAAGGGGCTGAAGATGCTGAGGTTTCAGCGTGTCATAGTTTCCTGGATGATCTGTTCGTTGGCCCAATGGCAGGGCATGGTGGAAGAGGGGGTTGACCATAGGCACCCCTTCAGGCATAGAGAGAGGGGGACCCGGATGATGGAGCATGGGCTGAAGAGTTTCCGATCCCAGGTATGTGATGGCATTGCTGATGGCCTGGTCCATCATGTGGGCCGACATCAGTTCAGCCTGCTTCTCATACTTAAGGCCCATCTCATAGCCTAGTTCAGGGTATCTGTAGCGTACCATCTTTTCACCTGCATGAAATAGTGGCACTATGAATGTGTGGAAATGAAAAGATTTAGCAAGTTTATGCCAATTTCATAATGCAAGATACAAAACATAATGAATATAAATGCATTAGCTTAAGAGGAGGGCCACACTCTTGCTATTAGCTACAAACAAGAGAGAAAAAAAATGTGCACAAACATATGAGCACGGCTTGACTTCACTAAATGTCCTTTCCAGTCAGTCAAAGTTGTATCTTGCTGATATTTCAGGATTTATTTTTCATATTTTCAACTTGATATTCTGTTTGTACAAATCTTATGAGGTGGAAAACCCCATCCATCTAGTAATGCACTGTTTAACCCCTCCTGAACAGGGATGCGGTGAGCTGTTTTCTCTCGATAAGAGCAATGACAAAGTTACAGGTGTACCTAACCACAGAGAGAAAAACATTTCCTTGCCTCTCAGTCAACTGCTTGCTCTAGCTTGCATGATCTCTTTTTTTAATAGTGAGGCAAATAAAAACCAAGTTCTGAGAAAGAAATCTGAGCTCATAGGGCAGTTGATAGAAAGAAAATGGAGGAGTTGAAATGTAATAACATTAAATAAAACTGTATCAGGCTGATCCTCATGGACACTCCACACAGACTAAAGTAGAGAAAGACATTATTTGACTGGCTTTATTTCAATACCCACCCACAAATTTCTGAGGCGTGGTGCTCTTCCTCTTGCCCACGTTGCTGAGCAGTCTTTCAATGACAGGTGGCCGATCAAAGGTAGGCATGGTGTTGGGCTCCGCCATGGGCCTTGGGTCTTTAGGGACCTTACCTTAAAGGTTTGAGAAGGGAAGGGGGTTAGAAAAGGCAAGAATATATTTACGTGTTCAGTTAAACAGAAAAATAACATTGTTAAATCGCGAAATCTCTTTTCTTGGGAGGTGAAAACAAAAAGAAAATCTGAATTTTGAATTCAAATTTTTTTTAATCACAGCCTGAAATTTAATCTTAACCTCTTGCCCCATAAACCTTCCTCAGGAAATGTTATTTCTGTCACTCAATTGTCTTAAAATGATTAATGATTGAATGAATTAAATATAAAATGCAGTTATATAATTATTAATAGATTATGAAATCTGTATAAATGTATGAACATATAATTAAAAGTTGAAAGAAAAATAAACATTTAGTTGATAATAAATAAACAGCCAGACAACTTTCTGTAAAGAATTGTACTAATGTGTGCTTCATATCAGCCTTTTCAAATTTCAATCCACTTCTACAGAGATGTTTTCCATACTGGACCAATTGGTTTGATTGCAACAAATACAAAATTCACAAGTAAACTTCACAGTGTATATGTTATTACAGATTTCTCCTGTGAGATCCACCTTTTTTGTACTGATTCCAATTTACAATTTAGGCCACCTTCATTTTCATGGTTACAGCTTTAGTAAAACAATTTACCTGTGTAAGGGCCAGTGTTGGCGCTCGGATCCAAGCCGATACCATGCAGGTAACTATGGCAGCGCTCTTTATGTTCCTCCAGAGAAGTGCGCTGTTTGTAGCTCCGCCCACAGAAGTTACACTTGTGTGGTTTGCCAACTAAAAGTGAGGACATTCAAGAGGAAGCATATTAATTTCATTCATTGCTACAGACAGAGAGAGTGGGTAGCGTCCAATGAGAATGCAATCTGCCACAGTGTTTGGGCGGTGCGTAGTAGTAAATACTGTGTCAGTAGTACAAGCAAACCAAATGCGAGCCTCTGAGATCATGGCGGTTCCACTACTAGTGTGAGGGTTCCACACGACTGTCGCCAGACACAAAGACATGCTGTGGGCGAAAACGATAGTTGCACCATGAAGTCTGCGTTTCAAGATGCTTTAGTCTCAGAAACACACAACTAACTCCCACTGCTGAGTGATGAGTGAATAGTGGAGTTGATCATGCATCCCATGGTGGTGGTAGGAAACTAACTCCAATGTTAAACTGTGATGGAGGTGTAGTGTGATTCATTGTGCTATTTCAATTTTAATTCTTCCTTCCAACCTTGACAAGTGGAAAGACGAAGACATATCCAATCTATCTCAGGCCATCAGCCCATCTATCCTTTCACCCATCCATCTTGCTGTATCGCTTAATACATGGATCTATATATATATATATATATATATAAACAATTATAAGGGCATATAGTTATGAGATGTTAAGGTCACCAGTGTCCTCATCTTTGTATAATTGAACTAGAGTACATGAGCTGTTTGGATACTAAGGTAAAAGTTGTATTCAAAATGTATAAAATTTTCATTCCAAATTGCTCTACTGAAGTGAAAACCCTACACAAGCAGACACTGCTGACGATATAGTTTTTTGTACTGTATGTATTCTCAAAACTAACATAATGACTCAGAAAGGGACTGAGCGAACTGGAGGCCACATAAGCATACCGATGTGACCCACCACCATTAGCCACGCGGTGTAGTAAGACATTCACTGAGATAATGGTGACAGCTATTTACTTGAAAAAGATCCAGTGCTCTTCTCACTGTGAGAACAGAGAAACCAAACATGTTTCAGTCTGAGGCACAGAGACTGTAACCCACACTCACACACACACACACACACACACACACACATTTAGACATAGGTGATAGTTCACACGTGAACATTGAGTACTCTTTCTCCCACAGAAAGGACTTGGAGTTTTTTTGTTGCACATTATATGTTTTACAAGAAGACAAGTTACTCAGAAATTAATATTCCTTCAGCTGTAAATGTTACATTGTCTTCCAAGAACTACTTCTTGATGATTTGTGTGAGGGAAATAAAACCCACTGGTTACAGAATGACATGGCCAGCCATGGCCAATCTTGCATCAGCAGACACTATTCTCTTTAGTGAATCATGTGGAATGATAATAGGTGTTCTGCTGTATCAGTCATTCAGGACTCAGTGGTCTGTGAATGACACTGTATCGGCAAAACTCATAGTTCATTGTAATTTCTTTTTTTCTGAGTATGAACAGATACAAAAAAATAGTGGCTAATGACAAAAAGTTTCCATATTATTAAAGCGTGGGTTGGTGTACCTGCAGGGTCATTGCAGTAATATTCATTTTGGCTGGTGAAGGAGTAGGCAGTATTCAAACAAGCATCACTTCCATGTTCTTAGTAGCTCAAATCTACACACTCTCTCACTCACACACACATAGACTTCATTACTTTTTCATATTTATATAACCACCCACACACAACCTTGCGCAGATGTTGGATGGACCTGAAGAATCCACCTTTCAGACGCTAATCTTATTCATGCAAATGGTCCACACTGTGCACTCAGACTCACTTGACTGATTGCTTTTGGCTGATAAATGGGAGCTCAAATATAAATCTCCTGTAAAACGAAATGATACATTCTTTGCCTCTCAAGCGTTTGCTGAATAATGACTCTACCAATGCACTATGCCTCAATGGATAATGTCATTCTCCAACATTTAACCTGGCCTTAGGGATAGCAGCCAAATCTGACACACTTTTGTCTTACCCCTCTTTCTCTCTTCTGACTCTCACTCTTGTCTTACATTTTTCCTTTAGGGTCTCTTTCAATGCTGTATTCCCTCTTTTGGCTACAGCTGTTTTTCCAACACCAGGCCAAAGTTGCCAGGTGTACTACACAGAGTGGTGTCACTGTACGTTAGAGAACGTCCTGCCAGCACAACTTGGCAACATCAAATTCCTCACATTACCCACTGAATGACCTGAAGAAGGCAAGTGTAACTTAGTACTCAAATTTTTACAGGAATAAGGGGTTAGGGGATGTGACAAACAAATTCGGCTCAACAATAAAGGAAGTGAAAGTAGGAAAAGGGTCATAGTTGATGGCGGAAGACAGGTGTGGAGCTATAGATCTTAGGAAATGGATAACAACTTCTGAGTAACAACTGGGACAGAGATTACAGACATGCAAACACAAAAAAAATGGCCGCATACACATAGATGCGCACCCAAACACACGTTGTCTCTGTCTTAAAAGAGAACTGTGTACGAGTAACCCCCATGGGGGCATCACAGGCAGCAATGACAGTATTATCTGACCTTGATTTCAAAGGTGCAAAAGAGGGGAGAGCATATCCTCTCTGATAGGAAAGTGGGTTACAGTTGAGAGCGACTGCCAGCCCTCCCCATGTGTTTCTCAACAGACAGATAGTTTCCTCCCTAGCAAGTCAAGCAACTAAGGAACAGCATGTCCTTGATACCTAACCACAAAACACTCACGCTGTCTATAACATGCTCATAATAAAATAAAAATCATTGCAGCAGATACGAGACACTAAGTCACCAACCAGCATGTATGGCCACTATAGCTCTGTTAGTTCTTATATTAGACTCTCAGTCACACAGAGCTTATCAGCTGAGGAAGACTGGGGTAATTAGGTACAGGTAACACAAGCATAATATTCAAAACAAAATAATTTATCTTTTAAAATAAAGATCGTAACATTTAGAGCATTTTTTTTTTTCCAGATCTCTGAAGCACTTTAGATAAAAGTCTCTTCTGGGTAACAGAAGTGGATGAGTAAAAAGGAAAAAGAAGAGGGCGAGGAGAAGTCTTACCAGCATGAGTGCGCAAATGCCCGCTGAGGGCATCACGCCGCCGGCAGGCGTAGCTGCAGAAGGGGCATTTGAAGGGTTTTTCACCTGTATGCAGCTTGACGTGTCTTAGCAGGTTTCCCTTCTGGGTGAATGAGACGCCACACTGGTTGCATTGGAACGGCCTGTCACCTGATAGAGGCAAGCACAGGAAGTCAATACCACATACTGTGGATAATGGTTTTAGAAAGTATCAACAACCGTGTAAGCTGTTTTTTGTATCTAACTGAACTCATTTACCTTTTTTGTTTTTGTGACTGACAATTGACTTTGTCTTTCCATGTGCTGGAACCACAAAGCACTAATGAGAAATGAACTAAAGTAAACTGTCCTATGTTGTAACTTTAGGTTGACTGTTTTAAATTAGATTAAACTATTATTACTCTCACTAAAATTAATTAAATGATTATCTGAAATGATTAAAACTAATATAATTGAGATTTAATTGAACTTGCATCTTCTCCCCATGTTTTCTTCATTCCAAAGACATGCATATCAGGTGAAGTGGGTATGCAGCAGATATCTAAGTATATAAAATAAAAACGGAGCTGGTACTGCATTTACTTGTGTACATTTCCACAGTAAATGCAATCTTTTCCAGAGTAATAAATGTAGATGTGTGCTTGTCTATCTCTCCTGAATAGTATTGTGGACTTTATATCATGTGAAATGATACAGTTCAGACTGAACTGTATCATGAACTGTGTACTGAACTGTTCAGTACACACTTCTGATTTGCCATTGAATCACAACTACTGTCCACTGTTCTGTTGGCAAATCTTTTGATCTGCAGCGAGTTGGAAAAGAGAAATATGATCCTAATGCTGTGACAACCAGATCAGCCATGGCGTCAGTTGGAACAGGTTGCGGGGGATTCCAAGGATATTTTCCCTGATAATAGTTCCAAGTCTAAGCTATTGTCCTTCAACAAACAAACGAAAAAGACAAAAAAAACAACCAAGCAGAAAGCACTCTACACCCACTGTCGAGGAAAACAAATGATGTGTGACTCACCCTGAAGGTGGGGAACAAACACCACCCAGATTTTAATTATAAAAAAAGACATATCCTTTGTGGATTGTCAATACCTAATAATGTACCAGGTAGCGTCTTTAAATGACATTTGTAAATGTAATTATTGTTACCGTGTGTTTGTCGACTTCCTAAATCAGCTGTCATGTTTGTCTCAGATAATCCATCTTGTATGTTGCTTGGGCTGTCAGTCATGGATTCTTCCAATGCTACTCCTTCCTCCTCTGTTTGGCTTATTTCTGCTGGGCTTCTGTTGTCAGCCTCCTCTGCTGTTTCTTCCTCCTGTTTAATTTCCAGTTCTGTAAGATAGAACAACGGCAATCCTGAGATGCAGAATTTACAGCGTCAAACGTAGATACTGCAGGTTTCATGGGAGTGCCATAAAAGAACCTCGACCACAAAAATGCTCTAAAGCAACAATGAATCATTTATCAACTATGCAGTCTTGGTTGGCCCTTGGTTTGCGTGACTTGGTCACGCATGAGCAGATTACACCAAAAAGGTTCCGTGTTTATTTGGAATGGATGGATTGACCTAGGTTAGGTTATAAGAGAGGCTGTCTACATCCCAAGGGTAGAGCGTGTTGGCTAGAGTTGAGATTAGGGAGAGTATCCTCTGTTGAAATGATTTAAACTGTAAAGGTCTGAAGTGAACTGTTCTGGTCGCAGGATGGACTGGTTTGGCTAGAAGTATAATGATCTGTAATGGACATAAATAATGACTTAAGACGGATAGCTGTGTGAAATAACATATTTAAATGAGTATGGAGTGGGCATCCAATTTAGCAACTCAACTCGTAGACAGCATTAGGATTGACTGACACATTGAGAAGAGAGAAAATGAGTGAGAGAGGAAGAGAAACAGGCTGGTCTGGTTCTTGGCTGTCCCTGGGCAGAAAAGGGAGTGTCAGAGGCCCTGTAGCTTAGAGCACATGACTAGCAATGGGAGACTGACTGGAGGACAAGGGCCAAAGATTGTATAATTGTGTGTGGGTGGCTGTGGAGGGAAACTATTCACCACCTGCAGTCTCTACTTATCACCGGCAATTAGTAATACTTGTACACAAAAATAATTACCCAGAAGATAGAACACACACACTCACAGCTACACCTAGTTTCATCCACCTACACTCCCGGTGACTCTTGTCCCAATAATCACCTGGATTGTACACATTGTATACACGTCAGTCAACCAGAAAATCAGTTTCAAAATATTCAACCAAACAATTGATTATTATTATTATATCATTATTTTACCATGCACAAACCACATGAGCTGACAATTTAGGATAGACGAGACAATGCTTGAGCAAGACTTCCCCTCTGAAGGAAAGGAAACAGTTCCTCTGTCTCGGATCTTGCCCCATTGACAGACATTTACACACTAAATGCTGTATATAGAATCTAATTAATATTTTTACAAAATAATCCAGGAATGTTTGTCATATTTACAGTTGCTTGTGCTTGCCTTGTTTAGTCTTTGAACATTGTTTATACACAACAATATGAAAACCATGTGCATGCTTATAACGAGGATTACGCTGCTTTTGTTATTTGAATTATACTTTTTTATAAAGCCCCCTAAAACCAACTTTTGATTCAGGGCCATACAGTAAAGCTTAACTTGAATTGATCCCCTTTTGTAGAATTGACTTTGTTCACACTACAGCTGTGACAAAAGATTTCCAAGAATCATACTAGGTAATAAGACATACTGCAAAAATCAAATCTTGGCCTTGTTAATGGGTTGATAATGGATGTGAAAGGGGCTTTAGGCATATTGCAGAAACAAATGTTTCAACATCATCCAAGCAAAACTTACTCATCCTGATGATCCTGTTTTGGGATTTAGTGGGGCAATAATCACAGTGTGAGCATATGACGTTTTACTAAAGCCTCCCATCTGACTGCTTCTGTCAACTGTCCCTTCAGGCTTTGGAACTGTATCCACTCTCTCCGAGGCTAGTTAAAGAAATTTAGATATTCAGGCAACATTTCTTTTTTTATGGGCTGTCAAGAGAAATCTCCACAAAGCAAGTGCATTCTTTAAACTGATCCTGTGTGTTTCCAATGCCCAAGTTTGTACAAAAGAAACACTCATTCCAATACCCACATTGCTATCAAGCCTTGCCTTCGACAGCTGTATCCTGGCAACACGGAGCAGACCTGAACGTCCTTGCTATTCAGCTCCTTGTATCTTTACATCTGTCTCTCCAGGGTGGCAGAGTGAAATGCATTGAGTGGTCAGATGAGGATACACTTGACGGTTGCTCCGACAAAAGCAGCAATGAAAATAACTAAGATGAAGTTTTGGCATTTTTCTACCCCTCTCTACAGCACAGAGTCTGTGAATTATCTGAGTTTCCCATAATCCATAGAAAACCAGGGGAAAAGATCACAATTGATTGAGAGGTTAACTGAAAGCAAGAGATCATTAAGAAGAATGAATTATGTCGCTTTTACCACCCAAACTGTCATCTGGCCCAAAGGATATAATTCTACTCCTCTACCTTTTATCACCAGAAAGTGCACACATCCAGGACAATTGCTGTACAACCTGTGTTTGACACTAAAATGTGACAGTGCTCCATGCTTATTTTCAGCAGATGATATAACGTAGCCCTTCTTTTGTAACCAAACTTCAAATGGCAAATCATGATAGGCAACTTCCAGAATGACAGACGTTCTTATCAGTGAAGAGTATCTCCCTGTGAAACCATGGCCCGGCTTACCTCCTTGTATCTTTAAACTTGTGGGAAACAAGCTTCCCTTTTTCTCCCACAGTTGCCCCGTCTCACGTAGTTTCCCCTTTTCTTACTTTGCTACTTCACAGTGACATTGCTGGAGCTAATCTGAGGCATCACATCAATACACTGAAAGGAACCAGGCAACATTTCTGGGTACGTGCTATACCGCACAACACGTGTGATATTGTACAACAAGTTGCAATATGTCATTTTTGAACAAAAGTTCTTAAGCTTTGTGGAAAGTACTGCTACTGTAAGAAGTATCCATCTTTATCCTATTACTTTTTTTTCTTCTAACTTCTCGTCCCACTACTATATTTGGAGGATTTTGTGGATTTCTGTGTTTGTGGGTTTGTGTTATCACTTCCACCCTATTCCTCCAATACCCTCCAAACATGCTCCAAACAAGGTTCAGGGGGCTGGATTTTGCATAGTTTGTTATTAGTGTTGTTTTATCATTTCATTTCACTTTTAATGTTACATAAACACTTGCAGTGGAACTCCTGTCCCTGTTCTACGTTTTCAACCATACACAAAGCGGCTACTCCTCTACCGGAATCTATCAAACATATATCAGAAGAAGAGGACAATGACAAAAGCAGTTTACAGCATGCCAAGAAAGAAAAGAAAAGAAAGAAAACACTGCCTGCAATTTGCCCAGTAGTGAATCTCCAGAGAAGTAGGCTAAGAATCCTGATGTATATTATTTATTTTCAATTTGCCGTTAGCATGCTAACAATGTAGCCAGATAGCAGCATTCGTGTTTCGTGCTTATTATTTATGCTTTCCTATCAAACCTTCCATCTACCTTCACAGCCATCTAATATCAATGTAAAACATGGATAAGAAACTGCTTTGTGTATCTCATTTCAAACAACTATCTGACTTTTGAGCTGAGCACTGTGAGGACAATCGACAGAGAATGATCATTGGAGCTGCAAGAGGTCAAAGGTAATGAATTACTCATACCTTACCATTACTCCTTTCATGCATAGTGTCAACTACAGGCATTACAATCTAGTGAGTGCATCATGTATTAAAAAAAGTCCTGTTTTAAATGTATTGCCTCTTTCAATGCATGGTGTCCACTGTAGTCATCACATACTCATTCAAATGGAGTTTTTTAAAATAGCAATTAACACTAACTGCCCGCAACCAACATGTGGCCCCCGGTACATATATCTAATATCAGATGGCCAAGACAGAAGGAGAGAGACTTCAGCAGGGCCTGGACAGCTCCACAAGAAGTCACAAATGCAGTTTAATTTCATATTCCTCAGATGGACTGATAACGCTGGTAGGCGTAAGATTATAAGTATAAGTCCCTTATAAGATGCTTATTAATATCATTAAATGATAACAAGACTATAAATGTTAATACTAGCATTTTAAACCCATTTGTGCTAGATTATAAGACATTAAGCACATAAGAAAGCGTTTATAGACTGCTTTAAACAGTTAATAATAGCTTAATGATGTCTGCTATCTGGATTTAATGATAATTTCAACTATTACAAAAAAACAGAAGTAACTCTGCATTTTGCAGGGGAACGCAACTAAACTAAGGGGAACTAAAGCAAAAACAATGCCTTATTAATGGCAATAAATCCTCCACTTATTAAAAGTTTTTTAAAGTTTTTTTTCTGTCTTCCTCTGACATAGCTTGGGACAATTTGTATCGAAGGGCTAAGGACTCAGCCTTAGTACATGGGTTCGCCCACTCTACCCCTAGCTCTGGGCTTAGGACTTGCCAAATATGGATTGCAACAACGGCTCCATCTCTAGAGCTGCCATCCGACCCCCCCTCCCAGCTACTAGCAGCAGGGAGGCACTGCGGGGTGCGCTAAGCTAGAAAATTCTTATCTCATTTGTTGACTGAACAGTAACAACTCTAATTCAGCCAGTCATAACCCCAGCGCCGGGAATCTGATCCCGGACCATCCTAATGCCCCGCCGGATCAGCAAACATTCCGGCTAAGCAGTCCCCCAGCATCCTAGGAGTGAGGCTGAGTAACCAATTCTAATGATGTGGTCTGGATCTGTGAGATAACCATGAAAAATTCATTTGAATGTAACAGATGAAAATAAAAAAGAGCTATGAAATAAATTTGACATTAGGAAATAAAAGTCCCCTGAAATAAATAAATACAGTGCTTTGTAAAATGTCGTTTTAAAAAGATAAAAATATATTAATTTGATTATTGAACTTTATTGACACATTTGTATATTTATATTTACAGTTATATATATATATATATTGTCTTATTTATTCCTTTTATTGGCATATTTATTCATTTCATAGGCATATTTATATATTTATTTGATACTGAATGAAATGGAATTCCATAACATGCATGTTCTATAAAACAAAGCCTTTAAGGGGGCTTTTGAAAATAATTGCAGTTATGAGCACAATAACAGATTTTTTCCACATTAAGGTAATTATGTTGTTAAAGACAAATACTCTACAAATATGTTACAATTGCATAATTTGTTGTTGATGTGATTAGTGATATTTAAAAATTGTGAATTCAGAATTTCTGTTACAATGTACAATTTACCTCAATGTTGGTAGGGATGCTAGCTTCAGCATTGGCAATCCCATCCGGAAGGTTCCCGGACACCAAGCCAGGGAGAAAGTAGTTCTTTCAGAGTTTTTCAGGTTCTATTTACAACAGAGAACCAACTCCTTCAACACTCTACTGAAGCCAGGTAGACTTACCCACATATTTTTCTGTGATCATTACAGCAAGATAGAAGCAGTAAGGAGGAAGTACTACAGGAGTAAAGAACTGCAAGACAATTAGAGTCCATCAGTATTCAGGTCTGATTAATTTCCAGGCTGCTCAGCAAAGCAAGCCTGGAGAGAGTGAGGAGAGCAGGATTGGTCAACAGATCATTCTTTAATTTTCACATATTGGCAGCGCATCATCTGGATACCCTTGCAAAAGCAACCAGATACAGGACATGTGATCTATTTGTCACCACAGTGAAAGACCAGACGATGGTAACACCATTGAGAAGAATGGCTTCACCTTTGACAGCAGATGGGTCGTTCCTTACAACCCCTGTGTCCTATATAAGTGTCACATCAATGTTGAATTTGTTGGCTCCTTCCATGCCATTGTACCTCTCCAGGTATACCCATGAGTAAGTTGACATCGGCACTGTAACCATTGAGAGCAGGGATGAGATATTCATCTTCATCAATGACAGGTTGATTGACACTCACTGGAGAGCAACAAAATAACATGTCCAGGACAGGTTGCCTGCAGTGATCAATCTTGCTATCCACACAGAAGGCCAGCATAATTTTGCGTTCAGAGAAGGCCCTCCACATGAGGTCCCAGCTGTAGCCAAAAACACTACTGTACATTGCTTGGCTTCTGTAAACTCAACGGGAGGGACCCTGAGGCAATACAATTACTTTACGTGGAGATTCCAGAACACTTTACTTGGAATGATCACATGCTAATGTATAAAAAAATACTGATATAGCCAGAGGAAGAATAGATTCCTGGGATGATAGAAATGATGTGCAACGTGTTTGTAGTGCATCACGATAGATTCTATTTAAAATTGCTCCATGTCAGAAGCCCACAAAGCTTTGAGGACCTCAAGATGTATGAGGCCACAAACTATAAGCTTCTCAAGCTTGCTTGAGGGCGATGGAAAGTAGATTACTGCTATGCAGGATGACTAGAGCTTCGCATCCTCAAAGAAAGTCTGAGAAACCTTCACTATCATTGTCCACTCCACTTGCACCCTCAAGGATCTTGGACCAGCTTATTGGAGAATTTGTCCACGGATAGATGCCATTACCAATAGAACTCACAGAGGAGAAAAAGCTGACAAAACTCTTCATGTCTGAAAGATTCAACAAATAGGAACAATGAAAAGTACAATTATTTAGTCATAAGCTGAATAACATGCAGATGGAACAGGGTAGTTTATCTATCAAGCTGGGCATTCACCAAAAGAGGATAAAATCACAAAACAGTTATTTCTGAGCTGACTTGCCAGCTACAGAAAGACCTTTGCTTTTAAGGTAATTGCAGCTAAGATCAGGGTTCGCAATATTACAATATACACAATATGAAATATTATTCTTACTGCACAATAATAATAAGTGAGAGTTGTTTGTACTTTTTTATATATGTGCATGCCCCTTTTGTCACAATCCTTGGAGGTTTGTCTTTTGCACGATATATTTATAAGGGGTCAGGCCAACAGTATTATTTAGTTGACAAAATATGCTTGTCAGAGACCTTTTCTTCCATGACTAAGACAAAACGATGATGGGACGGAACTGACGTCAAACACTATTGGTTATGATAAAATAAACATACAAAATAATTGAAAAAAATGTATTTTGAAAAATAAAAACCTTACCAAACCTTATTTTTATTTTCATCACCTTATACTCATCTTTGAAGAATGATCAAAGTGTTTATCGAATACTACTTTTGTTTAAGATGCCCATACAAAGCTGCATTCTTAATCATTCAACCTGTATTTTTCATCAGATAATGACAATGACAATGACAATATCTTAAGTGAAATAAGTTTGACAATTGTTTTGGGTGGACTAGATTACTGAAATGTCCAATACAATCTGATGGAAAAGAACATTTGACACAGGACTAAGATTGTATGACAAAAAAATATCTGACAAAATTGAGAGAAAAAGGAACGACTGAAAATTGACTGAAATGTAAGGACTTTTAGGTGACTAAAACTGTACTAAAATAGGGTCAGGGGAGGGTCAAGGAAATAGGTTGCAGCGCCCACATTTCTAGTATCATTTATTTGAAAAAGCACTTTATTCCTAATTTATCTTTGTTTTTTTGGAGTATGGTATTTGGATGGCATTTATGTGATTGTATGCTTTGCAGTTTGCCCCTCATTCACTAACAAACACACACACTGTGGCGGAAGAAACACTGTTAGCTCTGCCAGCAGGTAGTTTTCACTGTTAGCACATTTAGCTATGATCCGCTATGAGCTGTTGAGAGCCATTGAGAGGCAATCAAAAATGCTCCCAATATCGGATCTTGCACCTTTAAATGTTCTCTGATGATGTATTTGGAAAGAATATTGGAAATAAACCCATTTATTGTTTTCTAATGCCCCCTTTTGATATTTAAATCCAATGCTTTACTTATCTGCCACAATGATATAATGTTTTTGAGCTGAAATAATTGAATTTGGGGACATAAGCAAATATTGATATATATGGTCAATCAATTAATCAATAAATAAATAAAGAAATAGATTAAGAATAGTAATTGATTGACAGCCTTGGTATATTTGTTTAAACGAGAACTAGTGTGTGTGCATACTGTGGTTCTCGGCAGACAGCAGAAACGTATATCTATTGATTGAGCACTCACCACTTGGGGAATTAGGAACCTGAGGTACTGTCCGTCCATTAGGTGTTGACACAGCCGCCAGCATTCTTGAGTTCTCCTTACCGGGAGAGCATTGGCCGTTACCTGGGAGACAAGCAGAAACACAGCAATCGACATTGTCCTGTACAATACTGTAGTTGTACAACACATACAATACAAGGCAGTTACAGTATGTGAAAAAAAAGCTTTGAGGTTTTTAATATTATGTATGCAACTATGTAATGATTAGGGTTTTAAAGGCAAATAAGAGGACAGAAATATAAATAAAACGTGGTCAAGCGAGAAACTAAGAGTGTAAATTCAGTATTTTGAAGATCATTTTTTACAGGATGAGATTCTTACAGATTGTGATGATAAACTCCACACCTAACCTGAAAGAAAAATCCTGGTCCATTCACTTCAATACAAATAAAAAGTACATCAAAAGTCTTCCTAAACAAATAGTTATAATGGTATCCAGTAGCCTTTTGTATGGTAATTACTTCTCAGAATAAAAATGATTAATTTCATCCTACTCTCAGATGTCCTTCAAAGCCAGACCCGAATGGTAACTTTGGAGGTCTCCATATAGAATGCACAAGGCAACTAACTAAACTGTCTATCTGTACCTATGGGATCCTAATGTCCAGCAAATGTGGATCAGATTGCATCCTCTCAGCAGTCCGTGCAGAACCCAGGCTATGGATAGCCCTGTGTCCTGTGTCCTGTGTGGTTTGAGGGAGAGCAAACCAATCCCTTATCCCCTTACACCCCGGGCCCGTCAGGGTCACAAGAACAATACAGTGGCAACAGGCAAACACCCCTGCTGACCCAGGTGTCAGATCCCGTAGGAAACAAAGTGAGCCTTCATTTACCACCAGCACAACGTTTTTCCTCAAGTATACTGACAACTGTGAAAAAGTGGAAAATATCCAATCTAATGACATCAGACTGCCTCATGCTATTTTAATTGTTGTATCAATAGTCATGGTTGAGGGAAGTTTTAGCTCAAATAAAAGGACAGTGTTGCATCTGAGACCGCTACAACGATGGCCTTGTTACAATTTGTCGGTGCTGAACATGTCTGCAACGATCCCTTATACATGAAAAAGAAATATGTGTCAAATCTCCAATTGCTGTGTCAGCTCCTCTTAGTTTGACAACCTCCTCTATGGCATTGTTACATTGTAGTGGCTGCCCCACTGTGTGGGGCATACTGGGAGACGTTGTCCATGACACAATCCCTGGGCCTGGGCTCGGGTTGCACAGGTCGGGGTTGGAGGAAATCTCAGATGACCGACACTGGTTCTCCCTTGGCAATGCTGTCCTGAAGACAGGAGTGGCCCAGATTTGTCATGAAGGATTTTCCATTACTTTAGCAGATGCTGACAACTACCTGGCAGCACTGTGGCTAGGTTGTCACAAGTCTAAGCTAATAGCATTGGGCTGCCTGGGTTCAAATGCTAAAATAAGAACCCTCCATTAAAGATTTGAAAAAGGTCCAATGTGTAATATCTGGCAAACTGCTCCAAACAAACAAGGGGCAGCCTTTCACCTCTACTACAGTAGAGGTGTAATGCTGTCACTACAGTGACTCACTATCGCTTCCCAAGGTACAAGTGGTATAACAAGATAGAATGGGCTGGGTTTAGCACATTCATTTTCAAGGTAAATTGTATTCAAAAAGGTATCAAATTAATGATGTTTTATGCGCAATGCTGTCAATATGATGTCTTTTTTAATGAACAAAGAATAACGTCAAATAAAGACGTTCTTCATCAAAGGTCAATTGTCCTTGTCTTTAGGGCAATCACTGGCAAACAAAGGAAGAAGTCACACCTGTATTAAGTCTGTCCGTTGCTTACGATGGTCAAATACACAGCTAGTGAAGAAAATGGAATCTAACAAGGGTCAATGCAATTTCTGTTCTTACAAGTTATTCAAAAGAAAGCACAAGCACTTATAAATGGTATATAGGTTCAGGAAACGTATGCAATGGCAAAAAACATAGATCAAGCTCCATCAGCCTGCTTGTGATGGCAGAAATAAATAAAATACACAGAAAATGGCTCATAATGTTTAATTGGGTAAGGAACTGAAACTAACTAAGAGATTGCTTTTGAGTTATGTGGCCCTCCATTCTGACCTGCTGGCTACACAGTGTATCGGAGCTGGTTTTTCCTGTCAAACCCCGGACCCTCCTTAAGACAAACATTCATAACACTCAGACATGCACACACAAACACACACACACACTGCTGACAAAATAAATGTAATAATTAGATTTTTCAGATTTGCATTGAGGTCATAAATCATACTTACTCTCACACACGCACACACATCATCATCATAATCTCACACGTACGCGGCACAACCTACAACACCCCCTTGTATTCACAATACTCTCTCTCTCACACTAACAACGCTGTTTTAGTAACTGTAACCGTTGACTTCACTGGCTGAAATAACAACAGTCGAAAGCAAATTTTGTAAGATGAAACTAATTAATGTAATCAATGACAATGTTAATGTCTTCGGTCAAACTAAAGTTGAAACTTATTGGCTGCTGTCTAGCTCTCTAATAAAAGAGAATAAAACAGATTAGAAAATGAGTACTCTACTTCAGGCAATTTGAAAGTATATAGGAGATTTTGTTGTTACTGTAAGATGATACTGGATAGTTTCCCTCAAATTATTGTGCATTACCTCCTGTAAATGTGATTTGTTTCGCTGATGAAATGAAATTTAACTGGACTGAAATGATGATTTGTTAAAATGTGATATGGTTCAATATAACAGTAGTCTGGTAAGAGGACAACTCGTACAGTTTCACCATTTCTGTCCGTTACCACTGGCTTTATTAATAACACAGGTCCAAAATGTTTCACCTTACCATGATAATTAAATGAAATTAAAGTTAATTCAATTTAACTAGAGCAAGAAACTAAAGATCAAACGTTTCTCTGTTTAACATGAATGGCCGACAACAGGAACTGTAGACAGAGACATTGGATCAGCCCAATAATCCATATTGGACCTTCAGTATCCAGGGGAGTAAAGTATGTTTTGTTATGTCAGTTTGTCAACCTAACATCAAATAATTAAATATCTCAAAAGTATTATTTAAGTATTGTCAGTCAGACATTAAGCTAGTATACAGTGTGAAAGTAATCAGTGACCAAGTGGACATCTACATACATAACTTGGTAAATGGACTTGCATTTATACAGAGCCTTTCTAGTCTGCCAACCACTCAAAACGCTGTCCACCACATGTTAACATACACCCAATCACATACATTCATACACTAATGGCAGAGTCTGCAATCAATCTAAACTAATGCACATTCAGCACACTCACACATCGATGGCAATTTGGGGTTCAGTGCCTTGCCCAAGGACACTTCTGTTCACTATCTCGACCAAGGACACTTTGAGTAACAACTCTAGCCACTGTGCAGTTAAGGACACCATGTTTTGTCAGAGCAATAGCAAGGCTGCTCTGTTTTTTCAGAAATTGTACCTTCCCTTTGTTCTTTATGTTCTGTACAATGCTGTAAATAGGTATTCAGGAATTGAAACCACAAAAATTGTCAGTCACATACAATTGTATCACTGTCAGACTGTATGTATCATACTACTATTCTGAGTCACAGATACTGTTATCCTTGCTTACTTATAGACGATAGTGTATATATGTGAATAGCATCCAATCTCCCATAAAACTGTGCAGACAGTAAGCTAGCTCGTGATGTACGTAGCGAACGTGTGGTGTGGCTGTATGTGTGGCCGCTCAGCTCATAAGAGAGTATACGTATGTGTGTGTTCTATGATGGTGAGTAGAATAAGTTTGCATGTAAGAGGAGATGGTAGGATTTAGTGTAGCAGGGTACAGTATAGTGTGTTGGAGAGTATAGTGGTGCAAGATTATGATGACGTGTGTCACAACAGCACTCAGCATAGTGCCTTGCTAATGTGTTGAACGCAGTCAAATGCATGGGAGTGATGGGGATGCAAACTGCTGCATTCCACAAAAATGTGTTTTCCGCAGTTTTATACTAACGGAACATACTATTATTTGTTCTGAATGTATCAGAACGGACAGATAGAGGAAGAGCCTCCATTTCCACCACCACCCTTACCCCACCTGCCAAGTGTTCCTATAAGCATAAACCCCGAATGGAGACCTAAAATCCCCACTGATGTCATAAACAACATGCTACCTGTTTTTTGTTTTGTGTTTTTTTTCACACAAAAGCAAAAACACAAGGGGCCAGGGGAGAGATAGAGAGAGATATTCAAGAGACCTGCCCAAAGGAAACCAGAAAAGGGTAAATGGAGCACCACAAAGTACGTATCCCGTATCTGCTGCGTTCAACAGGATGTTGGTAATGCATCGTTTTCTCTACCATTAAGGGGTGAACAGGAAAAAGCCTGCACTAGGGGAAAATCCCTTGAAATGTTTATGGTCTTGCGATTGCAAAAAATAGTCTTATTTTGTAACTGCATTGTAAGTGAATAATGTCAAAGTCACAATAACACGAAAACACACAAACGTAGTCGTCGTCTTTATCGTCACCGGTGCAACAAAACACATTCCGATATACTGCATAAACTAAGAGTATATGTTAATAAATGTTAGTGTACATTGAAGGTAGAATGTAAGCAATAGGAGGACTTACTAGCACAGTAGCCATCGGGAGCCTCCATTTCAAGTGCTGCAGGGAGTGCTGCAGGGAATAAAAAGAAAGATTACGGTGAAATTTACATTTCTGTAACATAGAGGTTTTTTTGCATAATGTTAAAATAATTAGTTATCTTTATTCTTAATTTGTCCAAACCAAATGTGTGTATCGTAAAAGCTGAGCAGCCAGAAATCTGTGTCATTATAATTGCATGCAACAATGATCAGAGTTAACCTTAAACAAGTATTCATACAAACACCATGAACCTGTGGACTATTAATTAGTTTTAAAGCATAATAATAGCCAAATTCAAAGCTGTCTAGCAGCTTCATTTGCATGGATGCCAGTGCACAGGGGTGCATACAACAGAGACTGTGGTCTGCGCAGTTTTCGTATTAGAGAAGTAGTCATGTATATTTAGAAAGCTACCCCATATGAACTATTTTAAATGTGGCAACAGCAACTTTTTTGTTTCATATTCTTTATTAAAAGAAAGAATTTGGACATTAAATTAAAGCTGGCATGGTCGCCCCATTTTCTGCATTTTACAAAATTATACATCACGTAAGAGACCCAACTCAGAAATGATGCGATTGATTATTTAAGCTGTTGTCTTCTTATTCAAAACAGGAGAGGAATACATATAAATGTAATCATTCACCACAGTGAAACAGTAATCTGTGAGCTGTATCGCTTCAAATATTTTTGCAAATATTAGACCGACCAAGCAACACAATAAATAGCATTATGTTAAAAAGAAACACGAGGCATTCAACTGTGGGGAGATACACTTTTTTTTAAAAATAAATATTTTTTAAACTAAATATTTCTGGGCAAGTCGATAATGCATGGCTTTAACAGGCTTCTTTGATTTTTATGAATTGCAAAATAAAGTTTAGGTCCATCTGTATCCCTGGACCCATTGTTATTGCTGTGTGGAAGATGTGTTAAAGTCAACACATACAAAGTAAGTGTGTTGAGATTATTATTATTTGTAATAGCATTGCATCAGAGAGAATTGTAGTAAAGTTTACCAATAACTATTTAAATACGGAGTCAGATCACACAAGAAAGCTGTATGGTGCCACAGCACAACTGCTAGCTACATACAGTTACCCCTGTCATTAAAAGAAAAAAAAAGAAAAATCATAGGTGTCATTGCAGATTTTCTTTTGGCCTATAGGCCCAAAGCAGAATGCCCAACATCCTTAGTCAGCTTTATTGGATGTGACTATTTGCAGTTTACTGTATAACAATGAGGATGGTAATCTGACTCGTAGCCAGCAACAGTTTCCTTATTGATCTGAGCTCTTCATTTGGCCTCCCTCTGTATCTACATGGAGGAAACTTTGGCCACTTTACAGTCACAGAAAGTTGGAAAAACCTTTTGTTTTACATTCTTGATATTTCTTAAGCTTCAAGTAAAAGTGTATACCCAAAAGCAAAACCAGAAAGTAGCATGAATTTTATATATATATATATATATATATATTTTAGAAAAGGTGGATTCATATAATTACCTTCAAGCGTCTCCCCTGTGCAAATTTAGTTGGTAATTTCAGTAAAGGACGAGGGAGGGGTGGTAAAGTTGTCTCCACCTCCCTTTAATGAAACAAAAAAAGTCAAAATGATCTATGTCGTCCAGTGATCTCTCGTATGACAAACTGTCTTTCAAGCCAGCATGTTTCAACAACGATTACACTCCAATGAAAGGAGTATCTGATAATTAATCCGAGCAGATTCAGAAAAAGGCAGAGAAAAGTTAAGGAGGAGCGCATCTACAGTTTCCTACACTGTGACTGTTGCTGCCTCAAAGCCTCTTCTGCGCGCGTCCTAGTCGAGTTTTCCACTTGAAAAGTTGACAACGACACCGTCTCATCGAGCCCTACACCCGTATGATTCAAACTAACGACATTTCTCCAGAAGTCGCACTGTAACTACACGAGCCGTACACGTCGCACTTTTTTTTTTACAATAGGAACACCGAGGGGCGAAGACTCAACAAGTTGGCGAAGGGAAATAAAGGAGAGGGATGGATCAAACTGGATCCACCGGTTCCTAAGGAATTAGCCATAGCGGCAGGGAGCAGCCAAGCTATTTTCAACAACCACGAAACTGGAAATCCGTGGGCAGCCAGTGTGGAGATGTGACTCAAGGTCGGACCGGCAGAGCCTCGCGCGTATACGTGCGGTGTAGTGTCAAATGAACTGCCGCATGTTCTTACCTTCAAGGAACGCTACGACCAACAATGTGCCAGACAATTCAGATACGAAAAGTATTTTTTCCATCTTTCTCGATTTATATTTCACACTACTTCCTTCCCAGTATGTCTACAACATGACTTCCCACAGCCGCATTCACATGTGTCAGCAGCTAATAAGAAAGAACTGTATTTTGCGGACGCGCAGACGGGTTGAGCCGCGAGGACAGGGTGCATTTACCCGGCATGAAAACATTCCATCACTGGAAATAACCATCAGCTGAAAAACCGTGAAGTCAGTTTTGTTGCTGTTGTGATAAAGCGCTGTGTTTTTTTTTTGTTTCTAGTGTTAAGGGATTTCTGGCTGTGTCGGCCGCACGGCTGACTGACAGCTTCAATTCAACAGGTTATCCGATCACCGCAGTCTACAGCGGAGCCCGTCTGGCTTTCCATTCATCCGACAGACGCTCCTTGTCTGCCGCAGACATGCGCCTCCAGCAGCTCTGAAGCGCCTCTAGCCCGTTTAGTCGAATGATATTGAATAGCTACAGGCTACATTAAAGCAGCAACAGAATGGATAGTTAATAGCCCACAGGAAACCGATTCACGCGCGTATGTTTCTCTCGCTCAGTTTTAATTTACCTTAAACACGTAGGAGTTTATATAATCCCATGAATTTGCACATTGATCCCGACTGAATGTCTCGGTCTGGAATAAGACTTCATTCTAGCCCGACGTGCGCCATGCAGCGCGGACTGAAAGGTAGTTTGGTTCCGCGGCAGCAGCAAAAGCAACAGTTGTTAAATCCACCGACTTCCTCCTCCATCTCCTCCGGAGCAGAGCAGATCGGCAGACAACCCGCCCGAGTTGCTATTCTGGGAAGTCTGACACAGAGAAACCGATCACAGAGTGTGGACCCAGTCTGCCTCTCTGCTCGACAATCGATTAGGTTACAAAGGGGGCCTCTTGTTTCTGAGGCTGCAGCCAGGTTTTATTCCTGTGGCGACGAAATCATAACTGTCATACTCGTAAAGTATATATATAGGGATTACAGTGTACTCAAGGACATCTGCCTTCATTTATTTTTACACATCATGCAGCCATTCTTCAAATTTGTGAGAAAATACAGATTTTTAATTAATTGATTATTATGTAATTGCACATGCCAACTTCTAACATCTTTATGAGCAGGAACAATGCACAAATAGCATTAACTTTATATAAAACAAGCAAAAAGACGTGTCATGTACGGGGTATTTTCTGTAGTCCCTGAGCAGATATGCAGGCATAAAATAGTAAAATAAATTGATATTAAAAGAAGATTAGATATTAGTCCAGTGGTGTCAAACATACGCTTGAGGGCCACAACTGGCCGGCCAAAGGAGATTTTTGAAGCCAATATTAAAGTCAACAATTTGTAACCAAGATAACAATCTATGAATTGGAGGCAAAAGCTAATATCGGCAGATAATATCTGCCCTGCTGATGTATGTAACTGTTGGATGATGACAATAATGATGACGATGCTCATCAGCAGTATGGTATGTAATAAATGCAGTAAAAGAAGTTGCAGTAGCGATTGAGGGGGTCATAGAAGGCTGCTGCAAAGCCTAATTGTAACGTTAGCAGAAGGACAACAGTAGCATCCTAACAAAAGTAACTAACAACAATTTTCTTCAATGAGACCCAGTCTGCACTTTCTAGTGCACCTCTGTTTTTTTCAAAAAATAAATAAATAAAACTATGATATTATCTGACAAGCTCCTCAAAGGAATCACGTAAATCATGCTGACTTAAATCAGCATTTAAGGGATTTAGTCGGTATTTGTTTTTGACCATATGCTGGCTATCTAAATAAATCCTGCAGTGAATTTCTGTGTGGAGTCATTTGTGTTCTGCATATGATCACTGATGCTAAGCAAACAAATGAGTCAATTATGTCACAACCAGGCCCACGGTCAAGCAACTGCCAGTATATGAATTACTTGGTATAATTCAAGAAGTAAATCCTGGGAGTCAGTGTCATCAGCGGTTTAATATGGATGTGTGTGAATATGTACGTGAGGGACATAGTTTCATTTGATGAGCACTGGGCCCAGGTGCTCCAGATTTGGTTGGACAACCCACTGTAATCAGAAACATCAAACTACTTAAAGCAAGACAGGTGACACACACACGCCAAGGTAGAACATACACCCACATAAATAAATGAATAAATCCAAAGTGGCACTACAGTCCTGACTTCAGTGGGGAGTTCCTTGGTGAATTGAACTATTGATGAAAGATAAACAAAACAGGATTTCTTTGCAACACAAAGTAAATGCTGCAAACCCCTTTTTTGTTCAATTGATTCAGGGGAAATTCCTGTCGTTCCAGTTGTTATAGAGTCTGTTATAGAGTTTGAAGAGCTCATTCTAAGGTTACGAAAACACGCTTCTTAGTTTCATATGAAAATATGAATATTTTATTCCATTTCTGCCAATAGATCCCCCTAAATCATATTCACTCACAGTAGTAATACAATGTTGTACAAAGTAAAGTAGTTCATTCAAAATCCTGGTTCAGTAAAAGTAGAAGTACATGTTCAGTAAAAAGGCCACTGTGATTGATATATAAATTAGTATAAATTACATTATTAGATTGTTTACTATATATTGATACATCAGTGTGTAAATAGTATTCTAATGTTGCATCTGATCGAAGTCGAGCTAGTTTTAGGTATTTTAGTTTCGACCAGTGGCCCCCTCCAAAGGATCACAAGATAATTCAGAGCGGTTGTGAGCTGATTAATGGGGTACAAAAGAAGAAAAAACAAAGTTCAGCTTAACAAATTTGTTTTCTCTCTTCTCTTTTTTTTTTTTTACTTAATTCTGATCTTTGCTTTTGTGTTTAGTTCTGATTCGCCTCTTTGAACCTCAAACTGTTATTTAAATGAAACCATCTGAGAAGTGCAGAGGGGAGTATTTCAGGTGAAATCGCTAACAACTAAACATGACAAGAGGGGCCCCATTTACACAGTGCTTTTTTTATGAAAGGTCAGAAGCCAAAAAGGTTGTAAACAGTACAAACCCACTGGTCTATAAGTAAGAATTATATTTCGAACACCGCATGGCCTTTCACTCTGGTGGACATATTTTGACATCACATTTCCATGTGTGTTTGAATGCTTTGTTGAAATGGTCATGTATATTCATTGCCCGTCAACAGACAAAACCACAATAATGATATTTTTGGGGAAAAATCATTCTATTCCAAATAACCATCATATGCACTTTCCTCCTGACTTGAGGTTCCAAATGCAAATCATTGTGAAATGTGGCAGCAGTTTGAGTGTCTATTATTCAGTTCACATGAAGCCTCCAAGAGCCCTGCATGCAAAATGTGCTAACACTGAAAAAAAGGTCATATTCATTAAATGAATAAATAGGATTAGAAATTAATAAAATAAAGAATATAATGTCCTCTTACTGCAATTTTATCTTGCAGTTTTCTTATTGTGACCTTGCTGATTCAATTATCCGTCTATAGAGCATTAAGGATGTCAACAATGGTCAAAGTCATTCAAACTCAGTCCTTTTGTGATTATCTCTACTCCAACGTTATCACATTATTGTGGTGGATTGAGTGACTGTCACCTGTCCTTCTACACTAGCAGAGCCAGTATTTCACGATGGTGGTTGCAGTAAAACTGCAGAAAGAGGATTGTAGCAGTAGTTAACAGTAGGCCTGCTGGCAAAGACAGTAAATGAATTCAGTCAGCATTGCATTTCTATAGGATTTCTTCTTTCACCTGAACAGTAAAAATCCTCCCATTGCTGTTTCAATCTCTGCCATCTTCATGTTTTCTTGTTTATTTTTTCCAATGTTATATGTTGTCAACCACAGTAGTCCTGCACATCTCTAACATTGATACAGATTACCTATGTTTTACTGCAGCGCCCTCCTATGGTAACAAAAGGGACAGCATCAGTTGACACAGAAAAGCCAAGCATACAGGTTTATTTTGCGAAGTTGAAGAAAAGTGCCGCTGTTGTCTTCTAATAGTTTGCTTACTTTTTAGGTGATTTAGATTAGATTTAATGTGATCTCAAAATCTTATGTTATAATATTTACAGTATATCATTTTCTGATATAGTTTAACATCTCTTATGATTATGGTGGAAAGTATGCAATAATGTAAGCAACTCCTGACAACAGATTTTTTTTAACTCTATTATGTAACCTCAACCAAATGGCATTGATCATCTGCCATTATTAATTTTGCTTCTCTAATATCAGTTGTCAGAGTTAGTTATCAGCATGTTGCATTTCTCTGAAAAGTAATCTGAACATTTATATATAGCATTGGAGAAACAATGTGTTACTCTTTAAGTTCCAGGAAAAGGAATCGGATGACGTTCACAAGTGACAGAACAGAATAGTCCTTCAGTGTGTTTAAGATGAAAACACCCTTAACCTTCAAACCCCATTAAAGGGACTTCCTAGTATTTAAGAATAGTGCATATACGAATTTGACAGCAGAGAAAGTAAAGGCTAAGTTAACGTCATGGCTCTATTCCATTTAGCTGCGAGTGTAAGCTATTCCAGAATACCAGAATGCACAATAACAGAGCCCTGGGACTAATGCATTCCAATATAATCCTCTGCCTTTCATTCCATCTACACAACATGAGATCAATGTTAAAATGTTTCCAAGTTCAGAGCATATCTATGATGGAGGGATGGGCTCCACACGGCTCTCAACATGGCAACCGCAGCGCTGGCGGCTAGCAGCTATCTGTGCGGTAAGCGCTATTCTTCTGCAAAGTTGCTGTGCAGACGGTTATTTGCACACACACTGGGATTACAACACACAGAGGGACTGTGACTTTATTCTCTGCTAAGGATACCACTACTCTCTTTTCTCACAAATCGTGAAGCAAATAATTGTTTTCTGCCAAATGAATGCTCTGAATTTGGAATTTAGTAGCTTTAAACTCTTTTTATTTGCAGCATGGAGTTAGCTCCATGTAGACTTTTTTTAAAATTTCATTCAGGAGTTCAAAGATGCAAATTGCATGAGGGTACATAGACAGACTGGAAAATGTGGTCTAGAGTAGATAAATATATTACAATGTCTAAAGCAATGTTCTTTTCCCACAATACATTTTCAGTTTCACACACACAAAGAAACACTAGCTGCCTCAGGACCCTTTCCCCTCAAATTGAGCCCACTGTCTTTACACTCACAGGTTTGGTTGCTGCATGGCTCTCTGGTTAATTGTCATATCCTCATACTTCCAACTGTCTGCTGCTAGAAATATTTATTTTATTGTAATTGGCATAATCCTGCAATATGGCATGCCATTTGGAAAAAGGGCTGAATTTGTCCAAATTCTAGATTGAAAAAACGGCATCATACATATATTAACAGATCAGAGGGAGTCAGCTAAGTGTGGTGTCAGTGATACCAACCAAATGTTAACAGTAGAACAGTATACTGAGACACATAATGACTTTAATTGACAATGTAGTTTCACACACAGCATACATTAAACACAATGTACTAATTAGGGTTGTGGAATGCTTTATTGGTATTGTACATTCAAATAATTTAACATTAATCATAAAACCAGGAAAATTGTTGATCATTTTACTGCATTAGTAAATAACACAGTACCATATATCAGTATAATGTTTATTCAAGGTAAGACATATTATATTTAAATAAATGAAACAGTCAAAGCAGAACAGAAAGAAAAAAAAAAGAAAAGTTCCACTCAGCAATGCTGCAGTAAAATCTTAAATAATATCCCATACAACTCCCATAAAGAATACAACACAAAAAAAGTCAAATGAACCGACAGAAGGAAAACATTAAATGTGTAATATCCTGGTTGAGGCTGACAGAGGGCACTAGTGGTCCATCAAATATTCGACACAAAAGGCCATTTAATTGTGCAGGACTGCTGTAATAACAGCTCATGTGTACACTCAAGAACTTGCAATACAGTATAAAGCATTGAAGCAGAAGTGCAAGCACATTACGCCTTTTTGGTTGATTGTGGAATATAGACTGCTGAAACCAGCTATTTAAAGGGTTAGACCTGCAGTACTAGTGGAGCAGGATTTGAACACTAACGGCTAATGTTCACATTATGCGTCCTGTCAAGGCCATGATGGAGAGGATAATGTGCCAAAATCAGAAGGAACATAATAGTGACCTTAGTTCAAAGCCTCATATCCCAAACAGATTATCGTTTTAAATGGAAAAGCACCCAGCATATTTGCGTGTATGTGCTACAAATCAAATCATTAAAAAGGAATCAACATTGATCTAATCTTAAAAGGCTTGTGTGGGTGTGGGGGTGGTAATCGTGGAAAGGGGTGTGTGTTTGTGCTTGTTTTTTTATCTGTGTACAGGCGGAGTGTAGGTGGCTATTTAAGCTGCCTACACACAATATGTTATTCCGGTATTTACAGATCCAAGCAGTGATATAGTTGCTGATGAAGGCTGGCCAACCCTCTGTTTACTTAATGACTGCTCAGACTTTCTAAACAGGCAACGCCAGACCAGATCTGTTTTTGTTGTGATTGCTCTAACCGCCCAGGCCCCCTGATCTGCCCGCTGTGCACATAGTTTTGCAGGAATATTGGTGCTGCATTTCAAAAGGAGGAGAGAGCTTTAGGCACATTAAAAATGTAAATTGTATTGACGCGGAGTAGGCATAACATTTCGACAGGTAAGCAACCCATGTTGCAGTTAACGTAATGCACAATGCACACATTAATGCCACAGCATTGCAGTAGGTGGTTATTTGGCAGTCAGCACTACGTGCTCCTTGTCTAGCTTTTTGTCAATTCATACATAAATGAAACTGTATATGTCAGCCATGCTAGCCTTGACTAATACCTCCATTACGAGGCCATCTCCCACTACTCACATGAAGCAGTCGTACTGCGGTGGTTCAGGAATGGATACTTTAATACTTAACACCCTGGGTAGATTTTCCGTTATCTTACCAGTGGTAAACGTTTAAGTAAAATTTCATTTTCGAAATGTAACAGCCTAGCTATGGCTCTGTTAGGCTGAACTTAATCAGATGCTAACATGGTTATAATAACAGTATTAGCATGCGGATGTTTAGCAGGTTTAATGTTTCCCATGTTCACCTTTGCTATGGTAGCATGCTAACGTCACGCTAATTACCATTCCAATTCAAGGGACATGAACGTGTGTACCAAATTTCAACGGTGGTCGAAACATTTCATGCAAACCTCTACTATCACAGCCTCATGGTGGCACTAGAGGAAAGGTCAGGAGATCACCAAAGTCTTTGGAATTCATTCTCTGGCATCTTGAATACAAATAAAAAATATATATATTTTGTGTCATTAAATTATTCTAGTAATATGTAACATGCCGCTTCTTGTAATATCTCGATAGGATTTCAGTCTCTGATCATAAAATGCCAGGTGTTGTTGCACCAAAATGATTAGCTCCTCACTGTTCTGATCGCCCCCAGGGAGCTACATAACTTATGGTTGTACATTATGTTGCAGAGGACGGCAAAGAGTTGAGCTATTTTAACTTTTGGACGTTCTTATCTCCCAGCCTCAACTAATTTTATTGTCCTGCTCTTGTCCTCTAAAATGTCTACCATCTGCAATACATGTGATACTGTAGCACCTTTACTATATCATAAGCTGTCCATTAATGTTGCCTCTGAGTGCTCCCTCCATTTTCAAAATAGACACAGGCAAGAAAATGTACACTTTAGTTTGAGCTAAAAGCAGGATCCTGGCAACAGGGTGTTTTTTTATCTCCGCCATCGACTCGTTTGATACCTATCTCTGTGCAGAGTGTCACAGTACAGATAAACACTGCGCTGTTAACTGTCTATTTACACTGTAGAAGCAAACAACAATGGCAAACTATGCAGCATATTTGCAACAGCAGAAACAACAGCTGGTGCAATTCACATGCTGGCAGTGACAATCAATGTATGTTGTGCGTATATATACTCCACAATGATAAATGCTTGGACATAAGGATCAGGGCATGCAGGGCAAGGAGACGTTGCTGTTAGCCACAGTCAATCACTGGGTTCTCTGCAAGGACTTAGCTTAAGTAACACCTGCATGGGTGACTGACTAACTGTTCCCAGTCACCGCCAGCCACTCAACCCCATATAACACAAACACCTCCCAAAGCCCCGGCAGGGTTTTTACTGAATCTATTAACTGAAAACAAGAGGTCGATATACAGTAGAGTGCTCAACAGACCGCTGCAGTACAGCTCAGCTAAATCTGTTGGCTACACACGACACACTGTATACAAGAGGCTGATTGTGATATATGTTTATATTGCATCTGATTCAACTGGAATCCGATACCCGGATCAAGTTTTTCAATCTCTCTATGAATGCATTCATTTCCCCCCCCCTGCATCCACGATGCCAATGGAAGCAACCCCAATTGTCAGTTTGATCGATATGAATAAGATATATCAAAGTATATAAAAGCTCATTCAGGTATCTAAACGCATCGGTAACACTTTATAACAACTACACACTATGAAGCATTAGTTAAGTATGAGTAAACACTTAATTCATCATTTATAAAGCATTGTTCCTACATTAATAATTCATTAGTATGCAGTTCATAACAAAAGTTATAAATGTTTTATTCTTGATTAATAAGCCGGTCTATTATGTGCTTCATTATTGTGTTTTCATACTTTATAAATGATGGATTCCCCATTTGTAAATGAAGTGTTATATATTTACAAACCAATTATTAAGGAGTTGTAGATGATTAATAAGATAATTTATAAAGTGTTAGTAAATGATGAATAACTTATTTAGATGGACATTATTCACGCATTTATATATATATATAATGATTTAGATATGCACTAATGGTTAGGGACTATGTTAATATATGCTTTATAAACGCATATTAATACTGCAATTCATGATTAATTCATGATTGATTAAGGTAGTTACTAGTCGTTAGTAAAGTGTTTTGTGTGACCTCATCTAAAGTGAGGACTATGTATGCCTTACAAAGCATTTATAAATGACATTGAAAGGCCAGCAGTGCCTCAAAACACATCGTTTTTGAACAGAACAGGCAAATAGACACAACACAAAGTGATCAAGAACATATTAATATTTATTGCAAGATTAATCATGAATTAATCATGAATTGCAGTATTAATATGCGTTTATAAAGCATATATTAACATATAACCACTAGTGTATATCTAAATCATTAAATATATAAATGCATGAATAATGTACATCTAAATAAGTTATTCATCATTTACTAACACTTCATAAATTATCTTATTAATCATCTACAACCCCTTAATAATTGGTTTGTAAAATATATAATACTTCATTTACAAATGGGGAATCCATCATTTATAAAGTATGAAAACACAATCATGAAACACATAATAGACCGGCTTATTAATCAAGAATAAAACATTTATAACTGTTGTTATGAACTGCATACTAATGAATTATTAATGTAGGAACAATGCTTTATAAATGATGAATTAAGTGTTTACTCATACTTAACTAATGCTTCATAGTGTGTAGTTATTATAAAGTGTTACCAACGCATCTTTTTATTGTCTGTTCACAGACAAGCAGGATAGCTATTTATAATACTGTACATTTGTGTATGTAATACGTAACTTGAGTTGATGAATAGGCCCTCATTGAGATTGTATGAAAGGTGGTGGGGATGTCCCAAAACTTAGCAAGTGACCTGCTACACTGTCTTGCTCTGCATAAATCTCTAACCTTTATTATTGTCATGCAACTTTATGCAAAATTATGTTGAAAATATGTTGAATTGAAAACATGAGCCTGAGACCTATTAAGAGGGGGAAGTAACGTCAAGGCTCGGACTGTTCTTCCCAGAATGATTTGTACACTTTGTACTGCACCTGTCCACAGCCTGCAATACAAATTGGGTCCCTTTTTGACGTTTATTTTGTGCGCTCTGATTTATTTTGCATTGAGTGCAATTCATTCTAAAGTTGGATGCAGACAAAGTAAGGTCAATAGACTGTTTAATTTATTCTCACCGTGTCTGTACACCCTGAGCTGTGAAATTGCAGAACAGCAATCAAGGCAATACAGAGACTTCACAGAGCACATCTGCCTGCAGAGCATAGCCCGCACCACTCTTGCCCCCTTTATTGATACAGTTTTTTTGTTGTGCATGTGTGTGCACCGAAATGTGTGAACTTGTGTTTGGTGTGTGGGCGTCTGTTTTGTACAAGGGGTCCTTCCATGCGCTCACTCATGCACAGACATTCAGTCAGTCATCCTTGACCTTGTGGAGAAATGCTTTACAGATTAGACAAAGGGGTTTCGAAGGCATGACATATCACCTGACTCTGTACTACATCAGACTCCAATCACACATGGCCTCGTAGTACCACCCTAATAATTCCCTGGATTTGTTATGGCGTTTTGAAGCTCAATGTTTACCTGGGATTTATAATCATGACTTCAGTGCCCTACAAGGGCTCAGCAGATCCAGCAAGAGGCTTAGATGCTAAACAAACTGAATTACCAAGGCAAACACTTCATTGTGGCCAAGGTCAAGAAGATCTCCAATTTCTTTTTTAAATGACCACACCATGTCAATGCAACTTTCAAAGTAGTCTCTTTGTTTGTTGCTGGGGCCTTGGAGTCCGGCCATCGCAGAGTATCCCATCACCTCTTTGTCAGGCAGTTCTAGCAGTGTGTAGTCCTTTGTCCCGGATTGATCTGCACTCTCAGATGACAGAATAGTCATTTCCTTTCTGTTGATCACTGCTTTTCCACCTCGCAGAGCATGGGGCTGTAATAGCCCTCCAGCAGCACTGTAACCTTCCACTGTATCAGAGTTCTGTTAAGACAGAGTGCTGCAAACTCACAATAATAGGAGAAGACTTTGGCTTGTGACCAATTAAGTGCTACAGCTTGTAAATTTACAATGTTTGTTATACCAAAAAATGCTGAGATTGTATTTGAATTGCACAACGGACCTTTACTCCATTATAGACAGATAAACAACAGATATCCAACATGTCAATGAAAATACACATTTACTTTGTTCCAGTGTTTGTCACAATTCTGCTTCAACAATGTTATCAGATTAGGGTCACAGTGAAGGGGAAATGTATTTCGAAAGGTTTGAGGAAAATCTCATTTTGCACGCACAAGTCAGCTGCAGTCGCTCAAGGGCATGGGATGAGCGATGTCATTACACTAGCATTGTGAATCTGATTGGTCACACTTGATATGTGGCAAAATGACCTCAGAGTGCTCCATGGTTTGTAGTGGGACTAAATGAGATCAATGAATTACCAAGGGGGTAACTTACTATTGAAACGTAAAAGTTGTATGGAATATTATGGACGGTGCATCTGCCAGATTCTTTAGATAGAAAAGAGAGTAATACCATTTATAATCAGTTGCATGTAGGAAAAACAAAAACTTATTTCAGATGCTTATTGTATAAAAAGGGGTTAAAAAAAAAACAAAGATTGGCCTTTAGAATAAAGTAAAGGGGATACATCATGCTCAACACATTTTCTTGAAGGTATTGACAAACCAGCACTTGGTTGACCTCCAATTAGGAGCTCAACTAAGCCATGGTTAACAAATAATACCTAGGCAGTTTCCAAACTTATTGTTCAATCTATTATTATTTCCCAATGTCTTCACAAAGGTTATGAAAAGCGGTACTCTTGACCTGTCAAAGCACAACTAATGAGTTAACGGCTGGATATGACAAAAGCAACATATGCAAGCGGGTGAGGAAGAGATTGATTGTGCTTCAGAATTCCCCAAATTCTATGAAACAACATTAACAACATACAATCTCAACAGTGAAATGAATGTATGGCGAAATGTCAGCAGACAGAAATGGCTGCAGGTTTGTAAGTAGGCATATTATTCATTCATATACTTGTGCACTTTTGGATGACATATACCTGCTCTATGTTTTGCCTCTGGAAGTGTCTGCACCACGCTATGCGCCTTTACCTCGCGTGAGCGAAGAGGAAATGTGGTTTCATCTGAGGGCAGCTTAAAAGTCCATAGCCATGCTAACGGCTCTGTGAGGCTATATTTAGACGCCCAGGTGCTTTGAGATAAATGCTAACGTTAGCTCAAAGTGACAATTTAAAAAATGCAGATACTTAGTAGGTCATATGTTCTGCTGTTGTATTCAAATTCAACAAAATATCTGAATACGTTTATTTGGGCACTCAACTAATAATCATAAGTATCGACTGACATTAAAAAGCATCTGGACAGACAACAGAAGTCACTGAGATAGACAGATCATGCTAGTCATGCAGACATTTCAAACTTGCTGTGTTTCAAATATACGCATAGCAGCAATTAGTAAGATGAAAAAAAAGTAATAAATATTATCTAAGGTTTCGCATAAAACTCTGAAAACTACTCTCTGAAGAAAGTATATGTGACTTTATCTGTTCTGTCCTAATTGAACTTTCTTGACGCAATATCGTAGGAGCTCATGAATCAAAAATTGTTACATTCATCCTACCCATTCTTTAAAAAAACTAGTGGGCAATAACTTGAAATAGATTCATCTTCTCTGAGGTGTCTTGTGTCTTATTCTACACAGTCTCAACTGTGCTCTGAGTAGGCGTCACAAATAAGACGGGTTAGGCTTAGGTTTTGATAAGTCGATGGCGTGTACATGTGTTTAGAGATATCACACTTACACTAGCGCATTCAATAACCACACAAACCATGCTGGAAACTTTGTCAGGCGGGGGTGTTTACAATCTGTGGACCACCATTTCCCTTAGAGTACCTTCTGACGCTCTCTTGTCTCCCCCTGCATACCCACAATGGCTTTGCAGGATGACAAATCTATCTTAAAATCTTGCAAAAACAGCACCTGACAAAGGATATTGTGTGGTCTGCAGGCACTATTAGAGTGTGTGTGTGTGTGTGTGTGTGTGTGTCTGTGTGTGTGTGTGTGTGTGTGTAGGGTTATTAGGGGTAGTGCTCGGCGAGAGCAACAGAAGTATATTCATATTGTTTTTCAAAATGTATATTATCCCTCAGCTAATGAAAAGGGTAAAGTGGTAACTGTGTGCAAAGAGAATACCATGTGTTCATTTCAACTTAATTAAATAAAAAGGAAATTCACAATTCTAACCAGGTAATTGACCTCTGACACTTGTATATTATATTATATATTATATTATCTTCTAAACAACTGTCTGTTTCTTAACTAAAAGCAAATCATTCCACTAGTTTAAAGAAAAATCCTGAAACGGTCATTTAACAGGTAATGAAACAGCTAAAAATATAAATGGTAACATGTAATGCCACACAGTCCGTTTAGGGCTTAACACCAAAGGATATCAATATAATGATGATAGATTTTGCTGTGTGCAGCTTTACAAGATGGATATTCTGTGCTGTGCTGTACCTGGCTGCTGGGCTCTGACGGATTAGCAAAGAAATATTGAAATATTGATTTTTAACAGGATAATCTCATTAATGGTTTAAGAAATTCAGGTTCTTAGGTAATCTGTTCATTCCATTACACTAATCTTAATCCTGGTGAAATAATTCTTGCACTGCAGCATGCTAATCTGATCCAACTTTTTCTGTTCTGAAAGACATTTTAGCTATAGAATAAAAATAGCTTTACTACAAGCATGACCTGTGCAGTATCAGTGTATATATACGTATATATATCATCAGGGTACTGTAGATGTTGAGGGGGTCTGATCACTTAGTCATTGTATGTGAAGACTTCAGTGTTGTTTCCTATTCAAGTCTTCTAACCAAACATTGTTACACACCAACAAAAGCCACAGTAGAAGATGAACGCCAAGATATACTGTACATTTCCTCCAGCGCTGCAGCTAAGCGAGAAAGTGCATGCAATTTGTTAATCTATTATCATATTTGAAGATGTGTCAAATCGGTGTATCTGATGGGGGCTGCGCGTTACATGATGCAACATAACATGTCAACGCACAAACTGACATTTTTATATTTTGGATCTAGATAAATGCTTGGATCTCCAATGAACATTTGCTGAAATTGCAAGATCTGCATTGTTTGATAAAGGCTCATGAATTGTTCTGTATTGTCTTCACAGTAAATCAATGTATGATGCATGTACTGTACACAAATATGTGGTCCATATGCTTGAATATGAGAATAACAATAAGTGAAAAAAAGAAATGATATTAATACCCAGATGAATGCTTGCAGATAGATTGCAAGACAGACCCTGAAAGGAAGCAAATTCAAAGAGGGAGAAGAAGATGTCAGAGTGACCAGCACATGCCAAGTTTGACGTTCACCTTTCTCTTTGAGCACATGGAGGATGAATAACGAATTTATCAAATTCTGTCACATTTGATGGGAGCGTAAGGAACCAGGGGCTCCTGGGATCATCTTTGATTCAAATATTTCCACTGTTAAATTATCAACGCCCTAATTCATTGTGAAGCCAAGTGAGCACCAGGACTAAGACATGGCTTTAAACTCTACGAAATATTTAGCTGTTGTCTCCTGTGAAACACCGAAAAACATTTGCACGGCAAGAATGAGCCATTTGACATCAGTCAACAGTATGGACTAATTGGATTCACTGACAGAAATGGCCATATATTGCTGACTTTTCTTTTTTCTGTGCCTTGTGTCTAACCCCTGAGCATAAGTAAGAAATATGCCACAGCTGTCACTGTTACTGCGAGGTGATAAATGTAGCATGTTGGTCTCACATTAGCACACACCCCCCTGTCTCCTTTATCCTGCTCAGAGAGATCACTACAGTGTGTCTGGTGTACCTTTCTCTCCACGGCATTGTCAGCTCTGGTAATTGACTCTTGCAGTCTCCGCTGAGCCGTCCACTACATGGCCTCTCAGGCTCCACACCCAATTACAGGCTGTTGCTCTCTGGCGGGCTAAGGTGGATGGCTAGGGGGGAAGCACAGTTGGGGTGGTGGAGTGTAGTATTATTAGTCTTGGATTAGTCTTGCACACAAAAACTAGATTTTTTTTACTTTGAATCAGTTACTCCAAACTTCACTTTCATAAGTGCTGCCAAGACTGACAGAAGAGCAGGGGGGAAAGCACTACTTGATACCTTTAGCCTATCACAGCATGTACAGGGACCAATCCACTCTCTCGGTCATATCCTGGACCTGGCAATTTCAGCGTCTGTTCATTTCGCCTCACACATTTTAACAGTATTGGACAATATCAAAATATTACGAATGAAATGTTCGCTAAGCCAAAAACAAAACTCTCGACGGACGTGACGGTGTGGCGGCATTTTCCCTAATGCGGCACACCGGACAATCAAACTAGACACCCACAGAAACACATTATATATATTTACAGACATCCATCGCCTAACTATGGAAGCCCATTTCCTAAACATGGTAAAGCAGTTTTTAGCTGCTATGCTGCTCAGCTCTGGAACCAACTTCCTGATTATACTAAAGGTGCACAAACCACAGCCACCTAGAATAAATACCAACTGTTCTTACATGCTTTTTGCTTACTGATACTTTTAGCTGACGTAAAACATTTTTCCTTTTTTGTTGTTTTATTGTATTCTTTGATGATTTTTGTATCTGCTCACTTGTAAAGAACATTGAATGAATAGATGTGTAACTCAAAATGAGTTAGACATACAGGCACTCCATCAGTGGCTTACCCCCGTAAAACGTTTAACTTCAGAATGCCACACTATTGACTAAGATCTCAGGATATGCAGAATCTAACTGTTACACCCAGGCTACATTGTTGACATGTCAGTTTAATCAATTAGCTGACTCACTGTTGTACAAGCTGAACGTGAAGGCAGCAGCAGTATCTGTCCTGCTCAATTTGTCTGCTCTGTAAGGCAACAGATTAGGTTGAAGTTTTGTTCACGGTTAAGCCTACACCACACAGAGAGAGGTGTTTCTTCATGGCCACCAGGCACTACTCAAACAGCCGATGATAGAGCACCATTGGTCAGCGGCAGCCTGTCAAAGATAATAACCCTCAGCGGGTTAGCTGAGTTTGCCAGAGGGAATACCTGAGCAGTAGTCTTTATATTTTGTATGAGAGTGTCTCACTAATGGTAACTCCTTCTCCTCAGCCTAAAACATTGATAACATTGTACACGCCAAAGTAATCGCTAAGATCTAGGAACATGGCAACATAATTACAGAAATGTTCAACAGGCCAGAAAAAAGGGGTCAGATGATCAGACAGATCAAGAATGAGCATATTCAGTATCTGAGTAATAATCCCTCAATACCCAGAAGAACAGTGCTCATACCAAACTGTTATGGTATGTAAACTCTGGTGGATCAATTTAGGTAATAACTTCAATATTTTGCTTACATGAGAGTTGTTTGCAGATCTTTTTTAGCCATGTTGCTCCCAGAGTTCAGTACTTTTTTTATTACTGAGAAGGATGGCGGCTAAAGCTACGGACCTCACAGCACTCTATCACAGTAAATCAAAGAAAGGTAACGCTGCACAGCAATAGTTTTGGTATGGCAACATAGATATAACTCCATATAAGTCCAAGTATAGCCCTTGTCAGTTTATATTAAAAATTGAGGAGATGTTAACATTCACTGTGGGTGGTATATTTAAAAGATGATACAATATATAGTATATCCCTGTTGGGGTGGTACTACAACGTGTGAAATGTTATGCCACATTTCCACTGTATGCTATGCCTCGACTCGACTTGCTTAAGACATTTTTTTTTCATTGGCTGAAGTTGTGTACTTGGTGCCTGGTACTTTTTTTGCTAACACCTCAGGCGAGGTTCCAAGCGAGCTAAGCCCAAACTAAAAGGTTAAAACACTGCAGACCGTTGATTGGTCAGACAGAAACATCGCCTGAATCATAACTTGCGTGACACGGAACAGCCTTTAGAAACCAATTTTTTTTTACAATAGCCAAACTACCATCAATAGTGACTTTAATTGTTTTGCTCACCCAGTTTTTTTTTTTAAATGACAGAACAACACCATGGCCAAGTGGCGAATTACAGAAGTTCAACTGTTTGCTTGCCAAAGTAAGGATCCAGTGCTAGAGAGAGAGGGGGAGGG
>NW_022280050.1:3661100-3732154 GCF_004355925.1 Anarrhichthys ocellatus
GAGAAAGAGAGAGAGAGAGGGAGAGAGAGCAATGTTTTTAGTTTAGTAGTTGTCAGGCCTAATGGTCCATCTAAGACTTGCAAAAACCAATTAGCCTGGCTGACCTTAGAGATGGTGTGTCAGCCTGTCAATCTTGAGGAGAGAGGGGTGAGAGGCAACTCTTATCTCAGCCTGACAGCTAAAGGGGGCAGATGAGTAGATGAGGATGATGGAGGGACCGATGGGGAGAAGTTATTGATGGCAGAGCTAGGCAGAGTGGAAGGGTCAATTAGGAAAACCACTGGCACCGACCCCTGAAAGCAAAAAAAAGATCTAATAAGGACTATTGTATCAGCATGTAAGGAAGAAAATCCCTATTATCTTCCACAGTAACCATTATCGTTCACTGGACAAAAATTCTTGAAAATTTATATTATTACCACCATCTTAGCACTGCGTGCAAATTTTACATGACCTTCAGATTTCTAGCCTGAACACTGGGTTATGAAAGGCTCAAGATGATAAGCTACATAAGTACTTTTTGCACATCTGATTTTTAACAGCTTCTTCTTTTTCAGACTTATGTGTCATTTCATAAACCACAAGTAAAAATAAAAGTCCTTCAAGGGGTCTTTCATTCAGGTAGTAGTTTTGCACAATTTGAATGATTCAAAGAGTCCCTCTTTGGTTTCAACAACCTTGTTTCCACACACTATTCTATGTACTGTACAGTATGCATGGCAGCAGGGGTTAAGGTAAAACAATTATAAATTGGCAAGCAGATTTGTATTTGCAGCTTCCTTGCATATCTCCTCCTAGTTGTCATTGGTTTCAAGGTCTGTGGTATAGATATGTGCCAAGAAACATGACTGCAGCTGCAGGCATATGTATTGGCATGCTTCCCTTTGTTTAAACAATAAGTCTATATTAAGTCACTCACATTTTTGTTTAGCATGGTAGAGTCAAGCCCTTGTTGTTGCCAATGAGACACCCAAAACAACCCATATTCGTATCCTCATATTTCTGCACCACATATAAACTGTCCACTGCAGAGGTTATTATCACTAAAAAAGAAAACAGTCACTTCTGCCAAGCTTGTTTCTCTAAATGCTGGCATTGATCAAGTTCTGGATTTTACAGAGAATATTTTGGACTACTTTGCTCATATGTAAATGAGCTACATAATTATTAAAATCTGGGTGACATTTTATTTAGAAAACTTTTGAAAGAAAGTTCTCAAAGGGACAAATTGTGGATATATTATTTCGACCAATTGCATGTCTAGGTAGTTTACCTCGAAAGTGCAGATAAAGTCATTATTATGGGTGTGACTAATACTGATACATGAAGTACTTTGTGTTTTCTCCAGGATTTTATTCTTGCAGGCCAATAAAAGCCCCTGAGACACTTTTACTATGATAGTTCCTATACTTAGTATTTAGTGGGTGACACTGAGGGCCCCATTACAATAGAAACGAAAATATTGACTCAATCAGCAAGTCATTACATAAGTCTAACGCGAACCATTCTTCTTACAGCTCAGTGAAGGACACGTTGCTTCAGTCACTCCTCCTCCCGTGTTCTCCCAGGTGCAGCCTATCCCTGCGGGCCCCATGAATACTTTTTTACTCCTCAATCATGGATCTTGTCAAAGCTAAGATGGATCAATGTTAAGACTAGGTCAAGGAAGAGTCATCTTGTCTGTAGTTGTTGTTAGCACATGATTTATCGCTGTTGTTGTGCTCTCCCTGGTTCTGGTGCGATGTGTGCCATCATGACTAAATCATGAACACCAAACCAGCAGTTCAGGTCACTGTCATTAATACGCTGTCGCTGCCTGTCTCAGTTACATACCAAGGACACTCTGGAGAAGAGACAGTGGCAGTTCATGTGCAATACTTGTGAACAGCAAAAGGTCAAGACAATATAGATATACTGCTGTACTTTACCTTAACCACCCTCGGAACCCCAAAACCCACCGCCATTTCTTTAACACATCATGTGTGATGAACATCTCCATCACAAATAGCAACCAAATGGAAGCTTAAAATTGTGATATTTCACACACTTTTCTCTTTTGCCAGAGCAGAGAGAAGAGGACAGTAGAGGTTGTAAATATGTTAATAGTTCAATATATATAACACGTGGAGCCTAATTTTTTTCCCGAGGTCGGTAACACTTGTTCACACTTGGAAAAATATTCCAATTCCAATTAAAAAGAAAATTCTCAAAGAAATTCAGTTTTTTTTTTCAATGAAAAACGAGAACAGAGAAAGTTAAATGTGACAGGAGCAGATAATGCCCCGGATCTGCTTGGAATTCAGAGAGTTAAAAGTAAAAATATCTCATAAATTGTGGTTTTGACTGACACTTGTCTATGAGGCCCAGTGTAAGCTATTGGCCTCCGTTCTCCTCATGGCCAGCTGTACTGATTAATGTCCAGGCTGAACTCTAAGACTCTGCCCTTGTTCGTCCCTCTAGCTCAAAGTCATTAAAACTGGTGGCACACCAAATTATCCTAAACACTATATTGACTACGGTTGTAAGCATTTTAACTATAAGCCTAAAATAATCTGAATTTAAGATGAAGAAGCATTATTGATTTTGTCTTTAAAAGGTAGGGGTTGTGGCTGATAAATAACAAAGTAAGTGCAGGACAGGAGTATCTTTTAAATGTGTCAGTAGGGGGCAAAATTGGTCCAGCATCTCAGAGTCAATGACACACAACAGGTGGGAGAAATATCCAACGTGTGTGGAGAGTGTACAGAGAACTTCACAGAAGAAAAAAATTGACAGCAAGCACTGAGAGGTTCCACATTTTACAAAGATGTAAGTTTGTCTTCCGTCAACAACATCGCCTGCACATTCTGGGTGAGATATTTAGTGTCTCATTTTTATTTTGTATGTCCAAAATTTTGTTTGCTAATATCACCTCATCGCTTTGTTTATACCCGTGCCTGGCACCGTGGCGTGAGCCTCCACAGATGGCACATGAGCTACAGAAGGCATTGCTGCTCAACACACTGTTCGTTAAATTATTCTCCAAAACGCCATAGGGCGTACAAACAAGATGTACTGTCAAGAAGCAAGAAGACAACAAGTGTTATTGGCAGAACACCATAAACCAACCTCCACAATGCAGAGGAGGAATTGTAATTAAATGTAAACTCATATATCATATTCATGGAGTACTTTATTGCCTTCATACAAACCCTAGGCGAGCGTCTAGTTACAAAAATTCAGAGGTGCAATGACCAAGCGCTGTGACGACTTGCAGAGCCTTTGTGCTCAACGCACAAGCCCTGTCATTTTCTGGCACCTCGCTTCACTACAGCAAGCCGTAAACCTAGCTTGACTTTTGCATTTTGCTGTCAGTAAGCTTTCAGTCAGAATCCATGTATGTGTTCATAGAAGAAATTGTTTGCTTATACCAATATGATATCAAAAGAAGAGAGTCATTGTAAAGAATGAAATTGACGAGGACAGAAGAAACAATGAAAAAAAGTAACTACGATTTTGCAAGTATGGACCAACCAGCCCAGAGCTTGGCCCTCTCAATTGATCCATGCTTCTTTATTTTGCTATTGCCTGATATATGCTAATACCTGATATTAGGTTAATGATGTTTGGTGCTGTGTTAAACATCTGGTTATCCCTGGTTGAACTTATAATTGGAACTGTAAATGAAAAGTGCTGACACCTCCATCCCTCTTTACATTTCTGCATTTGTGGAACACTGGAGAGTGAGCAGTCATATCCTAGCAGACAGCATTTTGGTGTATGAGCTCCTCTGACACCCAAAAAACTTTTAGCATATCTTCACATGCACTACTGTATAGCTCACATTGGCATCTACAGGTTGAAGAGTTCAGAGCTGCTGGAGTTATTTACCCCTAAGAGACCCAATAATGCAAGGCAAAAAACAACAGCAGCAAGTCTTTTGCCACTGAACCAACCGCCTGTAGTAATGCAGTGTGACTTTATTTACAACATGAATAAATAAAGGAAAACACATATGAATCCTCAAAGCACGAGTTGTCAAATGCTATCACTGAAGCAAATATAAAATCAAAAACTTTTTGCCAACTGAATTCCTGCCCTCAGGCTGTTTATTGCTTCTGCATGAGTTATGGGCCGCCTCAACACTAACTGGAGACCAATTCACTGCATTTTCAAGACAAAGATTCACTACTCAGAAAGCATTTGTTGATAGTACAACCTCATAATCAGCTTGCAAGGATGAACACACTGCAAATGGGCAACATCTGATTTCACTCAGGGAAAATTTGAGTCCACGATGAATGCATTGTAGGTCCTTTGCCAAATGATGTGTCACACCTTGCTGCCGTGTCTCTTTTACTGTTGGATCAGGTTATTGCTGCAGCTTGTAGCAGAGGGTCAAAGGAGACATCTGGAGGCGGAAGAATTGGCATTTTTCACCAGCCACATTAGCTTACTCAAAATGATGAACCAGCACTATCCAGGACCTCATAAAGATGAAGAGGCCTTCTCAGTTTGCTTTCTGTGACTCTATAGAGTACGATAAAACGTTCTGGAGAGTTATTATCAGTGTCTTTTGACACAGTGAATACGAGCATACTTCATTATTTTAGATACATTTCTCCATAGAGTATAATTTGGAAGTCCTACCGCTGAAGGTTAAACAGTACCTGCCAATTCTATTTTAGACTTTTGTCAAAGCCTCTTCTTTGTTGTGCTCGTTCAGTGGTTGTGTCATAACCCATGTGTGTAACTATGCATTTATTGTTGCCTTGGACTGTTTGTTTTGCCCTGGTTGCTTTTGGGAGTATGGTCTTCAGGGTGGATACGATTCTGTCTTATTGTGTGTATGGATGTTGCGACATACTTTTTTCCTTCCCGGTAGCGATTCCGATACCTTAACTTGCATATCGACCTATTACGATACCAATCCGATACCAGTGTGTTAAAAACATATACTTCACCACTACCCCGAAAAATGATTTCAACAATAGATTTATTGTTCACAATGTAGCATTATCAGGGACTGTAGTATTAGTTTGTAGTACTGTAGTACTGTAGTAATAGTTTGCAGATGTGTATTACCGATTGGGCAGAATGTACACATCAGCAAATTACATATTGTGTTTTGTTTGTGTAGTATAAATGAGCAGATAAATTATGTGATAATGGACAGGTGCATAGACTTGCATACTAACTGCAACCTGATCCAGCTCTTTAGGCTGGATCTGAGGCATTTCTGATATACTAATATTGGTGTTGGAAAAGCACAGGAAAGCAGTGTTTTTTGAAGATCCTCCTGATATTCTTAGACATGCCAGCCATGTGCAATATGTTCTTGTGTCTATTTTGCTGTTTACTATATTGGACAAGCATCAAGTCAAACATCCTCAACACAAGGACATAAATTCATGCTTAAGTTTCACATCAATACATAAACCTAATTCATGTGACTTTGAAGTCTGAAACAGAAGTAATCTTTGGTTTAGTACTTCTACATTTGCTATTACCCAAATGACTACATAGAGAGCGAGTGATGGGATGACTTCCCAGCAATAGCATTACCACATTAGGATTTACTGCAGATCTTTCTTAATCCACATTATATCATGTTGATATCCCTTGCTTTTAACCACCTTGTTAGAGTCACAATCCTAGAGGATTAACATGACAGACAAAATAATGACACTGCAGTCATCTGGAGAGCTAATTTGCGGGCTGCAAATTTGCCCCAGGGGCAAAACATTCGATGGCCTTGTCATTGAAGAAAAGTTCACCAAAGATTAAAGTGCCCATTTCCTTCTTGTATTCTCAAAATGAATCTGCTGCATGGACAGGATAGCAGAAAATATTAACCCAAATATAAACCCCATACAAAATGCTACGTACTATCCGCATTAAGTCCAATTCTGTTTACCAGATGAAAACACAGATTGTCATGATGCAAATCCCATATAAGAATAATTTATGTTTTGACTGTGCTTTACAATTAGAAGGGGAAAAACAAATATACTGTACTCACAGCATAACAACATACCCACAGCATACTGAAGGTTTGCACTGTTTTTGCATGCCACCTTTGATCCAGTTCAATGAATTAAAGCACTTTGTAACCAAAGACAGCACAGGTGTAGGAGACGAGGAGAGTAAAGAGTGGAATCAGGTAGAGAAAGTGTACAGTAAACACTAACATGAAGTGTCTAAATATTGTGTTGGCCCACCAAGAGCCTACAGAACAGATTCAATGCATCTTAGCATAGATTCTCCAATTCTCTGAAACTCTATTGGAGGAATGTGTTTTGTTGATGGTGGTGGAGAGCATAGAACAACGTGTACTATGGGTAGAAAATTCCCAATAGGTGTTCAATCGGGTTGAAATGTGATGAAAGCCATAGTATACAATTATTACATATATTGTACCAATCAAACCATTTAGTCCGCAATGGAAGCATCTGGATTTGTTTCTCAACTTTTCACTTTCTCCAAAGTTTTCACCCGTCAACAACCCAGTACGTTAGGTAAAAAAACCTTCATTATTTCATGAATCACAACAAAATATTTTTGGACTAATAATGAAGGATACATTTCTTTACTTCCTTCAATATCAGCACAACCTGTTAGTGTGACCCGCCCTCTTGTGGCCACTATGCCTGAACAATTTGAAAGTTTGATTAATTCAGATGTCCAGACTCAGTACATAGATAACACAGATTTGAACTTCCAAGCACTACTTAAGAACTGAAAACTATTAATGGCCTTTTCTCAATATGTGATCATAAATCTTGAGCGAATTATTTCAGTGCCCACATGGCTTGATTGTGGGCAGAGCGTATAACAGTGCCATAAAGAGGTCACACCAGGCCAGAGATAATGCATTTTTTGAAAGGCCCTGGTGCACTCAAGTTATTATTAATTATAAAGAACACACACTACACACACTATTATGCATATATATATTTACCAACAATGTCTTGGATTTTACAGTCGAATGACTTACTTGGGCTATTGTATTGTGAAAATAGAGAGGTGCGGGAGAAAACTATCAGGACTAACTCATATCGTATTTTCTCGTCACATGATCACAGGCATTAATGCAACTGCACTGCCTGCATTGTCTATATTCACGGCCCTTCTGTGGATCCCTGCTCCAACAGGATAGTCCAAATATCCTGTGCTTAAGGGCTGCTGTCAAAATGCATATGATCACAATTCAGCTTGATAATCCAGATCAGCGGGGAAAAGGTAATTGAGGATTAGCTGTGGCTACTTCCAGTAGACTGTTGTACAACTGGTTCTGCCTCTCCCACCAAGGATATCCCTGAAGGGTCCTTAATGGTTTTGTATTCTCTATTACAGACATTAATAGAGAATATATCAGGTGCAATGTCTGGCGGACGAATGAGGGGGGAGTTTTTATCCACCTGTGTGTGCCAGGACAATTTAGGCATTAGCCAGCAGTGTTGGGTCACTTGAAAAATGCAATCAATTAGTCATTACTGATCTTTACTCATCTTTTAAAAAAAGTAATTAGTAATTAGTGCTTAGGCAACTCGGTAAAAAAGCAATTGATTGGGTGTAGAAGCATAAGTTCTGTTGTCATGTTGAAGCAATTGGGACTACACTACCTGCTAAGTAAAACCAGGCGATTCCTGAACGCTGGTCTCATTAAGGCTAGAGACAAGTCCGGGATGGGATTCGAGAAAGGTTATTGCACGTGTTTGAATATGTGGTGGGTGTATTGTCATCACTTGTCATCACTTGTATATTGTTAACCTTTATCACGGTTGGCCTAAAGCTTAAAGGAAATGGCATGCTCTATGTTCAGGTTGGTATTTTCTTTTTCATGGTCCACGCTTGTATGTCAAGTGTTTTTCTTCCTTGTCCTTATTTGTGTCCTAAATAAATTTATCTGGTCCGCTGTTATTTAGCAGGTTTCAATTGTCTCTATAATGTAGAGTAGCGAGGAAGCTTCCCTGAGGAGCTTGAAGGGGGGGATACACAAGATCATCCTACATGGGCGCCTTTTTGCTGGACCCCTTTATTGAACATTTGTTTAGTGATTGGATGCAGAATCTAATTTGAACAGAATCAGTACAAGCCCCCGCAGTCAAGATTAATGAAACAACAGTTATGATATAGCCTGTAATTAAATGCGAGGCTACCAAACACATCTAAAATGTTATGAGACATTTCCATCATAATCTGGATTCTTAACTAAGTAAATGGTTGATAAGTCTGACTATGTGACCTAGTCTTGGCTAGCTATGGCTTGGATTTTATTTTACCTCCTTTGTACATCAATGTGGACAAAGGTGTTTGTCCAAAAAGTGAAAAATGTGTGTAGCTTCTGACAGTGCTAACAAAATAAGTCCAGCCAAGCTCCCAACATGCCAGCTTCTTACACATTTTATCCGTGCTGGTGTTATGCTGTCTGTCTTTGGATGGATTGACTGCCAAGTTATTCGAGTGGCTGCATAAAAAATACGTTTATTAACTTAGTTATTTAAGTTATTGCCTCTATATAATTCCATCAAAACCATTTTTTTATATGACAGTTGGGTAAATATCTGAAGGCCATGCACTTCTTCTTTCAATATATGCCATCGAGGCAAGAGGACTCTCTCTAATTCTACGGTCTGCCAATTTCCACTTGGAGGGCACAGATGAATTGAGAATCCCTGTGTGGCAGAGGAAGACGCAGGAACTTTGCTTTTCCTCCCGGAGTGTGTGGATGGAGTGTGAGTACACAGTGCAGAAAGCTGCTTCCAAACCCTCTAATGCTTTGTATGACATCATTGCAGTGAGATGTCATAACACTGTAGTAGGTTTGTCATCTTGGACAAACTCTGATTTTGTAATGGTTATCACTCAAATCCTGTTTGAAACTTCAGGGAGTGGATCCAATATTATATGTTGTATTTCATGCAATGTAATGCAGTATCTTTGCAACAATACTGCTATTTTTTAATCTTAATAGTCAGTTTTCGTTAAGATCTGACAGAAGGTTGTTGATTGGATGGCATTGTGGTAACACCAATAACAAGTGTTGAAATTCAGACTGTAGGTTTGTTACACTTGACAACAAATACGGGTAAAGTAAAATGGATGATTTTGCAAACACAATTTTTCGGCCTTCTTATTGCATCGTAGAAATCCATCCAGACACATTTTCTCTGCCTATAACCTTTGATTTAAATAGCAAATGCTGCACATTAGTGAAGAATATCTGCAAAGATAAGTCATGCTGATATGAATCACCACTAAGTGAGTCAAGTCAAATATAAGTTGGCAATTATAATAATAAACAAGCAACCCAGATGAATCAGAATCTGAATCTGAAAACATTTCTGTGTTAAGATGGCATGCTGGGAAAAAGAAGGGCCAACAGACACCATCAGAAGTTTTAAAAAAGGTTTTCGCAATGTTTTCAATCAACTCACCCTCTCGAGTGCATTTGTATTGTCTAAGTTGATTTACCACATTTTCGTTCTGTACTTAGTGAAACATAATACTCACAGGCAGTGATTCAATTCACACATATCTTCAACTTTTTTGTTGTGAAAATGGAAACTACATCTATAACAATCGATCAATTCCCTAGGCTTCCCAATGAGCCTTGCAGTGTCACAATGTGATTATAGAGCTATGGTGGGCAGGGAAAAGAAAACAAATGTTTGTTAGCAGAGTAGTTCGCATTTTTTTTCAGTTTTCTGATTTGGCTTTGCATAACCTGTCAGAGAAATAAGTTATATGCATTATAATATTAGTTCCGAATAGCGCCTCCCATCTTAATATTTTAGGCCATGGGGAACCTTTGCATAATTCAGCAGCCTCGCAGTTGGCTTGGAAGTAAAATATGCAACCTTTGTCTGTGAACTGTCCTAACAGAGAAATCCCTGTCTATTGACTGAAAAAAATGTAATATATCAAAGGGGAGTGAGTGAATACAGTATAAAGTCACGGAGCACAGTACAGAACAAACGCTGAATGGATAGAGAGTAATTACATGATTTAAAAAAATATATATTCATCATTCAATCATGATGTGATAAGACAACACAAGCCCTTCAAATTTGTCAGTATTGTTCCTCTGAGCTCCGACCATGGTCCACTGCTTTTTCTATGTACAACTTCAGAGCTTTAATTAGCTAGGAAAGCAATGCATGAAACAAACGGCAATCTCATCGTGCATGAAGCTATAATGACATAGGTTCCTACAAAGTCCAGCAAGTTTATTCGGAAATTAGGGAAAGTAAAATTACTTATTTTAAAATGTAAAATCTCTAAAAACTATATGTAATTAGCAACTATCCACCTTTTTTAGCCAACCAGATGTTCATCATTAGCCTCATCCCAACACGACAGATGTAGCCAAATTTCATTTAGTTTCCCCAGCTGCTTTCTTAACTCTGAAGCCTTTTGCCTCCCCTGTCCCCTCCTACCCTATCTCTCACTAATTACTCATGCAGTTAATACATGGACAGCTACGTTTATCATATATGGGCCTTAATTTGTATCTTTTCTTTAAAATCTTTGTTTGGGATCAGTGGTATTTTAAATGTCCCAAGTCCTTTTTGTTGTACCTTTTGGTAAAGCTCTTCAAACCTGTCTACTTGGAGTCATGCACCATCCTTGAGAACATCACCTTTCATTTTTCAAAGTCTGCAACGTACAACCTGGCACATTACTATTCGGTGGCTACGTCTCTGCCTTAACCAAATCAAGAAGTGATCAAATCCCTCCTAAACTGAGAACGAAGAAGGATATAGGAGGCTGACAGCTAGTATGAGGAGGCCTTGTTGAAATCTCCCTGTGAAGAGAGATAAAAGGAGAAAGTAAAGTGTTGGATGCTCTTCGGGTTAATTGCATTTGACATCCATCCTTGCCTTGTATGCTTCTCCTCTAAGGTTGCACTCTGTAAGACAGGACAATGTGTGGGATTGGGTGCAGATGAACAGAGAGAATCCGTGTGTCAGAGAAAGGGTATTGTAAGGATACATAGGTTTCACTTTGATCATGATGAATGTTCAGCTGACACCTTCCTTTTTGGTCTCTACGGAGACTGTGGAGGAAGGGTGGAGGGGGGGGGGGTGTTACTATTTGAAGTATCATAATAACTGGATGAGAAAAAGTTGAGATAGTCACAGCAGGAGTTTGTGATGTCTGTAAGCTGTATCATTTTTTTTGCTGTCAATTTAAACATTAACTGCCATGTTGTACAACATTTGACAATGTGTAGATTTCATGTTTCTGTGTTGAATCACACTAAAGGTTTATACTATTTAATAATCTGCTGCCAGGGGCACATTCGTGCTATGTCTGCATTAACAGTGCACACTAATATTTGATAATAGCGTGTAAGAAGATAAGGTATAAGGTCATGGTCTATTAGTTTTTCCAGCACACTCACTTGAGAATGTTTTATTAAACTGCTCTTAATGGAATATAATTTCTATAAGTGCATTCCCTTGACATGCTAGCTACATATAGCATGGAACTGGAACAGTATGTAGCGGCAGCAGCTAATGTAAAATGAGAGTGCATTAAAGCACGGAGAACTGAGAGCAAAAGAGAGACTGAGGGAAAGAGTTAAAGAGATATAGCGCACATCACAGAGAAAGAAATGTCCCTTAACATTCACTGCCATTCTCCCCCTTTAAATCAATACAAAAACCTTGCTTTTTCCCTCCAACCCCAACATACCATTTAATGGCTCTTTATAAATCCCCCCCTTGGCCAAGAATAGTAAAGGTCCATCTCTCCTGGTGATGCTTTGCCATCTTTCAGTATTCTGTCACCTAGCCTTTTATTCTCCCAGTCATTTATGTGGATCCATTTGCATTAAAATGATATTGGCTGCCATGCCTGGACAGCTGGACACTGCTGTTACCCACAAATCCCTGCTATACCCTATTTGGGAGTTGTAATACTTTCACTTTCCTCAGAATAATTTATCAGACTCCCTCAAGCTAGACACATGCCAGAGCAGACTTTAAATGAGACTGAAAGATGCTCTGTTGATCTTGGTGCTGTGAGGCAGAAACGTGAATGCTTAATGTTGTTGTTTTTATAAAGAGAGAGGGGGGTTTATATATGGCTTGAGTCATTCAGTGACCCATTGAAGTCTGTCGATGAGTCAGCCAGACAGGATTTCATCTTCTGTCTCTCATGCACATTTTGTCGCCCAGTCTCCCTCCCTCACTCATTCACTCACGCACCCACCCACCCACTCATTTAATGTCTCCCTTGCACTCTGAGTCACTCACTCAATCCCACCCTGATTCAAACAATCAATTGTTCCATTTAATTTGTTCACAGAAACGCATTCACTGAATCATAACCTTCCTAATAAGCAGTCATCCATCTCATTCACTCCTTCCCTCCTGCCTTTACACGGCTATTCACTCACTCACCAGCTTACACACTGGTATAACAAGTAGCTACAGGCTAGTGGTGGCTTTACAATATCACACATCCAGATCAAATTATGTTGCATTGATTTCCCAGAAACTTTCCTCCAGATGCAATATGGATTGGTCACGAAAATATCATGCTCCAGAATGGAACCCTTTGAACCAAAGAGTATTTTGTTTTTCTAAAAAAACTATAATGCTGGTACGTTAGCACACTCAGAGACTATGGACAGCACATCAAAGTTTTGTCAGACAATTGACCCTTCACTAAGCCCCGCCTCCTGCTGCTTCTCCGTCAAGCTGCCAGAGCTACCGTGGAGCCCACACTGTCTCTCACTGCACCCCCTGAATAGATATAAAAAAATTGTAAAAACAAAAAAAGGATTTCAAAGAGAAGCATATAAAACCAGGCAAACATGAGAAACAGCTCCAAATAGCTGCAGTACACCAGAACAATGTGTTTACGCTGATTGATATTTTACAAATGATACAGGGGTAGTATCTGTGATTGACATGTTAAAAGGCAATTTTTTTTTTTTAAATCACTAACACACTGCACTCCTGGCAATGCCTTGAGGCATTTTGCCCCCCTGTGGTGCAGATTTATGAATAAACTAAAACACTGATATAGTAATTTGATGATCAGAAGGCAGACTCAGAGGTAAATTTGGTCTGTGAAAATGGAGTAGACTAAATAAGGCTAAAGTGATGCAGTATGTGAACTTATCATCTTGGCCCAGTGAGGGTTGAATCAATTGATCTTCCTAATGAGGGCAGGATTAATATGCTTGGTCATTATTGTCACATTCACAACTTTTGTTTCTACCTAGTGGACCTGAATCAACTGCAAAGTGTTCACAGGCATTTCTATTGCTGTGAAATATAGCGGCTAACGTGCAGTTAAAATGACAGTATACATTTCAATGGTTTTCCTCTTTTAAACAATATAACAGAGAGCCCCCAGAAACACAGTCAATTCGGGTGGGTATACAGTCTACTTATGGAGTGTCATTAAGCTGACAATGATCAACGCCTTCATTAGCGGCGCAGAATGGTTTCCATATCTGAGGAATTTTCAGAGCATTCAGACCGTGCTGATCCATCCACCAAGCTGTCGATTAGAGACGTCAGGCCCTGAAGCAAAGTCATTTCTCCAGAACTCTCCACAGACATCCAGGAGAAAGCAAGTGACTGTGTCTGAATGTTTTATTCGAGGGACAGCTGCTTTTGTGCCAGTGACGGAGAGTTTACGGTGGGTCAGTGTGCAAAATTTTGTCTTTTAATTGTTCTTCAGACTGTTGTCTTAAATAAACAGTATTACTTTGGTACAAAACTGTTTTCAGGATACAGAATAAAAATAATACACACACTGATGTGGAGGAGGTAACAACGTGCATACAGAAAATGTGTTTGTACAATACAGAAAAAAAAAATGTTGTGGTCATTATAAATGTGTATTTACATACACCTTGTTTGATTAGAAATGAAGATAAAGGAAATAAAGAGTGCAGCGTGGACGCCCTAATTTGGGCTTCACATTATTGCCAAACTTGAATTACCATGGTATAACATGTCAGCGAAGTTGTTAATACAGAGCAGGCGGACGCATCCAAACCCAAGATTAGGAAGAACTCTACCTACATTACACTGCATTACATAACAAACACAGTGTGATGTATAAGCGCTCGTCAAAGTAAAATACGCGCGCGGCTGTTTGATTTGCACGCACACGTGGATCTCATTTGCGCTCTCGGATTTTGACAGTGATTTTCCTTCATACCGACATCTAATGACTGAATGAAGCTCGCCACGAGGCCAGAGCATGCATGTGTTGATATAGCAGCCAAATAAACTATCAAAATGAGGTAGTTGTGTCAGGCGTCACGTCTGTTGTTTGTGCAAGCTGCACCGTTGGGTGTTGGACAGGGAAATATTTTCCAGTTGCCCAGGCAGATGCTGAGCATGACCTGAACAGATGCTAACTTCTCACCCATACACCTAGCTCAACAAGCATAACTTAGCATCTGTAATCACAAAGTAGCTTTTACATTGTTGTCATAAAATGAATCATTGTCCAGATCACAGTTCCTGATTTGATCCATCTGAGATAATTAAATTTATATCGTTCAAAGCTGTTTAATCTAATTTACTATCTTCTACTTAAAGTGAAATTCCCATTACGGCAGGGCTATGAATCAGCTATACACCTTGTCACATAGCTCTGACAAATAGGACTCATAAGGGTGTGCATTTGTAATAATTTGCTGTGTGGCTGCCAGGTAAAAGAAATTGCTAGTGATAGAATGTGTCTAAAAATGCAGAAATGTTTCAAACTCGTGCTTTATCAGTCACTCATTTGATTAATCCAACTGTTAAATCCCAGTGGTAGAATAGGAGGCAAGGCAGAGGCGGGAAGATCTACAGCACATCAAGGTTTCAAGGGTAATCATATTTTCTTTAGTTTTACAGTGCCAAGGAATGTTTTATCACACTATAACTTTTTACTGGTCTCTTTAGAGTGTCATCATATCTCACTTTTGAAAACTATGTTGTGCCTATACTGCAGAAGGGCCATTTTAGTTTCTCCAATAAGCCAACGATCTGTGTTCCCACTGCAGTTACATGGAATTAGTAATCTCTGTATTTTGAAATTTGAAATTCACTTTAAAAAGTTGATGAATATTTTATGAATTCTGGTCACGCAGGCAATCTGTACGTCTATCAAATCATCCCTGTTTTATAGGCATCCCGATCACTGTTTGACAAACTCCAAGTTGCAGGGACATTTCATGAGATGCACGTTCTCCGAACTATACAAGCAAAGCTGGGATCTATGCCAAGGAGTATTTAAGCTGTTCTGGAAGCTCATGACACATTACCAAGAAACTTTATGTCGTTTCTTGCTGTGATTTGCTCCCCATCTGCACAGTATATCAACACACGTTTTCAGTGCAGCACAGGGAGTTATATCAACACGGATTCAATGTCCAAATGTTTGACTGGAGAGATGTATGACCTGATGAGTCAGAAAACAAGTAGGCAAACTCAACAGACACATACTACAGGTCTGCATGCATGTATACTGTGAACAAATAGTGACAGATGCACAATCAGCGTAATCATGCCAGCTACATCAAACCATACCTAGTTCAAACATCCAGTAATAATCCATGGGGGCTCAGCAATGCCAGAATTCTCTACTTTCCAATATGACATTGCAGGCAAAGAAGTTCATCATCAGCCTTTAATTAAGAGGGATGGGCTTAGGTCTGGTTGAATCATCCCTGTATGAATAAGAGATCACAAGGTCACTGAGAGCCAGAATCCTCTCCAATTCAAATTCAACAAGGTCAGTGTCTGGGTGAGCCATAACCATTTTCTGCATTATGTTTCATTTATAGCCTTATAGTTAAATGTCAAATCTATGAATTAAATAGTCGTACCAATAAGCACACGGCCTACATTTAATTACAGATAGATTACAAAAAGATACAAATCCGAGCTCACAACTTTTATAGTGTTGACCCCATACCCTGGAATATTAATCTATTGAAAAAGGATTTAAGACCAACTTGTTTTCTGTCAGGTATAACCTTGAGTTAAATTCTCAGAGTTTCGGTAATTCCATGACAAAACATGTTAGTTCAGCAGAAATGGAAAGTGCATTCAGCTACACAAAGACACATAGAATGCACTAGTTTTCACTGGAACTGGCTCAAGTTTCTACAAAAATGTACGCTGTCGAAATAACTTGAAAGATGATCCCCTAGCGTCACTGGTACCTGCTGTCAGTTATTAAATCCATAAGCACAGTGTTTCTTTAAAATACAGTTTCATAAACCAGTTTTCATTGTTTTCTGAATTGTTCACTCTTATTATTCAGAAAGAGATCTTCAGAATGAAGGGGGTGGACCTGCTGTGGGGTATGATGTGGCATAGCTGTTGAAGCTGACCAGTTTGTTTTGCACAAAAGGATAGAGATTTGGGCACCAGTTGGCATGGGCAAAAACACTTTCACCCGCCACTGCTTCACTGCATATCGGTGCATTTGGCTTGGCAGAGTGTTTAAATGAATGCAGTGTTTGCAGAAGAGAAAGTAATTCCAACTCTGAATGTCATGTTAGTTTGAATGTCTGATGAACAATAATAAGTTGGCCTTGCTCATCATCATGTTCTTGTTATTGCTTAAAATAATCAATATTCACGATTTTTCACTATATCAAAATAGTAGCGGACACTCACAGTTTATTTAGACGGAGAACCATGTCACATATTGCAAAGGTTTCAAAATAGGTCAAAATGAAATGCTCTCACGGATGGTGCCTTCAGTGAATGGCCCTAGTGTGTCTGCTCCATAGTGAGCATTCTCTTCTTTTGCACAGTACATCATGTTAACTTCCAGTGTGTTTCAGGCCTTTAAGAGCCGAGACAAAATGTCCCTTTCTCAAAGGCAGTCCGAGTGACTGATAAAAGGCTTTTCTAGCTGTGAAGTGTGCCGGCCTTCGCATCAAAACCTAGACCTCCCAGAGGACTCGCTGCTGTTTTGAAGTGAGGCACAGCTCGTCTGTGGTGTCACATCGCATTTTCCCTCAGTCGCCAAGACCAGGTCATCATTTTCAGCTGAGCCTCGAGAACAACTTTCTAGAAACAAATCATTACACCGACTTTAATTTTTCTCTCTTTAAGATTGTTTAATACTGCTTAACATAACTGATGTTGCATGTGGTTTGTTTACATTACATTATGTCACTCTCTCTGTGGCCAAGTTCTCTGCCATCATTGCCATCAGCTTGACAGAACGTTACGGTTCATCCATTCATTTGAATTTAGAATAATCGTTGACAGCCCTTCTTGGAAGATTTTCATCTAGATTTCAGCCAGATCACTAATATCCTAAGTTCATGTACGATAGTGTGTGGTGTAGGAACCTCACTGTCCATTCAGTATTTAGACCGAAAACAAAACCTGATTGGGCTTCTTCTCTCTCTATCCAAGATTTTGGGATAGCATGCTCAAAGATTTGGATTACAAAACCAATGTCTGACATGTTTTTTTAAGATGCACATTTTTTTTAAATTGTATGTCATTTATTCTTAAATGCATCCCTTATTTTACTTGAAACGAGAGAACATTTATTTATTTTGAGATTGTGTATTATTCATAATTCATTCAGCCCATCAGGTCTATTTAATCATACCCATTCATACACCACAGGCACAACCTGTGGAGCAATTTGGGGTTAAGTGTCTTGCCCAAGAACACATCAACATCAAACCGCCGATCCTTTGATTGAAGGATGATCCGCTCCATCAGCCAGGTTATCTATGATCATCAAAGTTTAGTTGACTAAAGCCAGGTAACCCAAAGATAGTCTGAAAAGTTCAGCTTGCTCTGTGATAGAGGGTGCCCTTTTTTTTCAACAAATGAAAGGTTTGAACATGACCTCATGGAGTTTTACAGTGTTATCATGTTCCTCACAAAGTGTCCTTTCATCACTTAGGACACCTGTCAACAAAACATCTTCCAGGCAGTGCTTCCTCTATGCACACACTAGTAGATGGAGACATAACCCTGAGTGCAATGAGATACCATCATCCAGCAATACACCATTATCCATCTTTACCATTCTTTCCCTCGACTCCACTCGACTTTAATCATTTATTAATTTCCCTTGTGGTCTGAGGGAAGGCATCATGGTCTGAATTTCAACTGCCAAGATCAGAGGATTGGTGTGTCACTTTCTTATATGAGAAAGAATATGGAATGTGCAGCTTTCATCCTGGCAATTATCCAAACCCAACATGGACAAGCATAGCAATATAGTGGTGAGTGACTGCTTAAGGGAAAGTATATAAAGAGAAATTTAGCCGCCTTAAATTAGTTTGACAGTTTTCAATACCATTCTGCTCTAGCAGAGCGGGGAACAGGTTTGTATACAATGATGTCCCTCCAGAGACTGCATCAGTTTGGAAAGGCACCCGACAGTGAAGTGTAAATACGTATGCATTTTTTAACAAACGAGGCAGCCTGATGTAGACTTGACAGTGGCTCGGCTGCCTAGATCCACACTCACCAGTGGCATGGCATTTAAAGCAGGGCTCTGGAAATGAGCCCAAACCTCTGAAAATCAGGCTGCTGGGATGTTTTGGGCAAATTTGTGATTAGTGAGTTCCAAAGTCAAGCTTTCCAGAGAAGCGTTTTCAGAGTAAATGAGATCAAATAACCTGTTGGGTTTTTCCCATAATACTGAACTTCCTTGACTAAAGAGGAACAAAGCATCCTTGCCTCCTAATCATCATATTTATTTATGTTTTATTTATGTCTGTCATACCTGGAAAATTGTGTGGCCTTTGTGCATTTTACATGAGTTGCCGGAGGGCAATTTCTGATACATATAGAAAAATCCATGAATCCAAATTACATCCTGCTGCCTTTTTCTCAGTCTTGCCCTACAGATAGCGGACAGCCATTTTGAAAGATAAGCATAGTTAAATGTAACCCACACTCAAGAATTATACCCTTTTTCCAACAAAGTTAGTGCATCTATTCAGGTTATTCAAACACGGAACAATCCTGTAAAATAGATAGACTCCTGTCCCATAGACCATACAGTAAATGAGTATGTCTTTCAGTTTTTTATTTCTTGTATCATGTTTGAAGCCGCAAATGCGCTGGAAAACAGGGTTAGTAAATGGTGAAAATGTTACGGTGGTTACTTCCTTTTTATATCTGTTACGTATTCGATCTCTTCTCCAAATTCATGAAAAGATTTCAATTTTGTTTCTGTGGAGTTAGAATGAAGTTGGTTTTACGATGTGGAGTTTGGTAGCTTTGAGGAGAGCATATAACAGCTATTCTAACCCACACCGACTCCGTCCTCTACTGGATTATATGGGTAGTACTCTACTGCAATCACGAACATGCATTCGCCCACTGAAAATTGTGAATAAGCATAGCACACAGGAAGGCCTCGCAGTATATAAGGCAGCACACACGGCAGTCTGCCATCCCTTTTCTCTTCAGTGAACAGCGATTTGCCCACTGACTGCTCATCGCCATGGATGAAGTTGCCGCTTCAAGAACCTTAACACAGGGATGAATCTTCACACCGCCTTCTTTGAGTGCCTCGAGATTAGTTCACCACCATCGACATACAAGACACATATTTTCTTATCCAAAAGGCTCCGAAACACAGTAAAATGCTTGCATTTTGGCTTCCAGGGGGTAGTACAACAGGCTGCTGCATCTTTAGCAGATGTGTGGACATGGCGCTGCAGCTACTGTGACAATGGCATGAGGTCTTCTTTAATCTCTACTACCTCTTCATCATTGACAAGCCCAAAGATTTGGCTATTCCACATGGCTATATTGATCTTGCTCCTAAACAAGTTGGGGAACTGGAAAACGAGCGACCCCTGCCACACCAACAGGTCCAGTATCTGGACGTTATGCACAACGCGTACAGGCTGCGAGCCACTCTCTTGCAGGCAATTGACAAACTGTGGTGCGGTGCGATGGTGACCGTCACCCCCCACACAGATGTTTATGCCGACTGCCCATCTGATGGTGCCGCTAGGATTGCTGCACATGAGGTACCTGCAGACTTAGCTGTACCCATAGTGTCCAGTAGAGGACAGAGTCTGTGTCAGTCAGAATGGAGGTAACGACATTGTAACCTTAGTTCTATAGAACAGGGGGCCCTGTCACTCTAAGGCAGCTTGCTGAATAGCGTGGAGGGTGACAGACAGCGCTGTCTGCTGCCTTATGTACAGTGGGGTCTGCACATATTTGAAAAGGTAAGTCATGTTTGGCCAACTACACTTATGCAAATTTTCAGTGGTGGGATGCATGCTCACTACAGTAGGAGAGTATTGCGTGGTCAAGTAGAGGGCTCCACCTGTGCTAAAAAATAATTATTCTGTAATAATTTTATATGAGGTTGACCTCCTACTTAATTACAAGGTTGTCGCATTTTAAAAAAAGTACATAAGTTAACAGGGAAATTTGTCAGAATTTAAATTTCTAATTCAAATTAAATCCACACAACCTATTCAGGAACAACATTGTAGAATACAATTTGAATTCATTCAAGACTCCTCTGCTGCCTCATACTTTTAGAGCGAAAGCAAACAGTCTTACCTTTATATACTATTTCCCATTCATTGTGTCAAATCCAAAATGCTCTCCAAATTACAGTGCCTCTCACAGCTTGAGCACAGCTTGCTAGTTTTCCTCTATTCTAGCATTAACAAAGGGACCAACTATAGCTTATCTGATAAGGCAACAGGGCATGCAATGTGCCAGACAGATATTTCAGCAACATCTCCAAGTTGCACAACCTGTTTTTAATAAACACTGAAGTTTGAATTTAAACTGTTAAATACAAACTGCATATTTAATTATTCCACTTTTTGAACAGTTGTGAAAATGTCAACTTAAATCTGACAACCCTCACCTCATCACATTAAGGGTTCAGGTCAAAAATGAACAAGTCGCTTTTAAATGGCTTATGATTTACTTGATGAGTATGTGTTTGTACTGTTTGTCTAGACAGTAATGTTTGGGATTTATATCGCTGTCTCTTTTATGAACACATGCACATTGAAAGAACAGCACTACAACAAGTCCTCTATGTTTCAGCAGCGACAGCAGAGGTGAGCGGGTGATTTTAAAGGATGTCTTACATCAACATGATTGAAAATGGTTATTGATGAACTCCTGCATGTCCCAAAGTCTTTTTATGTCTTGCCACGATAGAGCCAAGCAGTTTTCACTACAAGCACACACGAGGTTTCAATATACAGTGGCACACGCATAAACTCACAAGCAGTAAGACTTTATGCAAGATGTCTCCTCTGCTAAGGCACTAAATCATTCATCTAAAACCCCAAAGTAAATAAGAATTAGTTTTTTTCTTCCAATTCTCACGAGTGAATCCAAACAACAACAGAATCCCTCTGTCATTCATAAATGACTTACTGTAATGTTTTATGAATGGCATTTTTACATCTTTTTGCATAAAATAAATCCATTGTTTAAATGTCACCCGTCGGCTGTCCCGGCCCATCAGAAGCACCGGTGTTGGTAAACAGATAACCCAGTGTTACCTCTATTAGCTGTGGGAGCTCACCATTAAAAAAATGTTAGTCTATAACTTCATCCAAACCTTTTATGGCTAGAAAATCATAGGCAGACTTGGCTGATAAAAAACAAACTGACTACCACTGCTTCAACCAGACTATACCAGCTGTGTATTATTGTGTTACTTTATTGAACAGTTGCATATAATTGCAGCACTGAGGAATAATTACCATTCATAGAATCTGCTTCCCAATAACTAGATTTGTCACTGTACTTTAAGGTACCATCTAAGGACATGCACAATATAACAACATTGTGACCATTTAGAAACATGTACATGTAAATTTACTTACATTCCTAAAATGAGTTTTAAGAGGATAATCTAACATACTGTAATGTGATAACTAGTAAAAAGAGAAATAGGTACAACGGATAGTACAGTGAGTTCGACATACAATAAAAGATATGGATGCAGATCAGGCTAATGCCTTCCAGCAGGAAAGAGACAGAAGCATTAGTTTAATTCACTTACGTAATAGCAAGAATGCTGGCGTCGTAATAGCATCAAAACAAATGAGCACAGTCTTTCCTAAAGATGGAAATTCATCCTTGAAAATCTTAATTTGTGTCTTGGATGTGTCTGCTTGGCTTTTCATACAAATGCAGAAGAGCATTATGAATGCAACGCTTTGATGGATTCTCTCACTAATGTACAACAACAAATTCAATGTATCCTGATACAATGGTATTGTATGAATATTCCTATAAACCAAAGAGTACACAAGGCAGTATTAAGTAAGAAACCTGTCTGCTGTGTCAGTCTTTTTCAGCTTGTCAAATAGCAGATGTCAGAGAAAACAGGACGTCCTTGGTGTTGCAGTGTGATTGATGACCGAGACTCTGTGAAAGTAAATACGCGTCACAGAGACAGAGTGCTTTGGCCTCCATAAATCTGGGGATGAGGTTTGGGTGCACGCAACGACCACCTCCTTGCATGTTCCAAAGACTCATTCCCAGATTTATGGTTAGAGTGCGCAACATTTGCCTCACTAAGCCAGTAGCCAGTCCTCTGGTACTGTTTGTTGAGTGCAAGTCATTGCATATCTATTTTTTTTCATGCTGTAGGGAAGAGTGATAACATGACTGCCACCGAGTTGGAGAGATTAAGCTTGAAATGAGGTTCTCTCCCCTACCGAATACTTGCCTCTTAAATTACTATCCTGTTGGTAAAATATATTGTCTGATTTAAATGCTGCGCTACTGATCATTCTCATGCAAGTATAATGCCTAACGTTTCATTTTCAGATCCATCCAGACTGTCAATCCATCTGTGTTTCCTTCCATCTATCCCGCTACCCTCAAATTGGAAATTAATTGGACAGGTCCGAGTGGCAGCTGACAAGGCTTGTTTGGCAGATGTGACCAGGAAACATGAGCACAATGGCTCCAATTGAACAGACCGGGGGCCCTTTCACAGCCACAGATGGAGTCGTATAGAGAAAAGGGAAATTATACAACATAACGGATGAGGAAAAGGATTTCCATTCCACAAATGTCTTCTTGCTTGGATGCAGTTCAAGAGTGAATAGGTTGAATCCCCCTCATTTGTTGAAAATTGGATCCTTTTGCAAAATGAAATTATGTTTTTACAAATCTGTATTAAAATTGACAGTGCATGATGATAGCATGAGTTTATACAACATAACCATATAAATAATGTATGTAATGAAAGTATACTGTATAGAGAAAAACTAAACAAGCAACAATAAAATGCTTTTGTAAAAACAAAAAACGTCTTGAGATGATGCTCAAGTGAATAGTTGACTGGTTCTGACTGGTCAGGGCAACAAAGAGCTGTAACAGTCAGACATTGTGGTTCCTTTATAACAAATCCTATTGTTTGTAGTGACTTTTCCTCTAGTGCCACTTCAAGGTTCACAGTTGTTGTTTTGAGTGAAATGTCTTGACAAATATTGGATAGACTGTCATGAATGCATGAGAGTGTTTGTGTGTCCCAATTTGGCCACTGGCCTTGACGGCGCGTCAATTGTGTTTTTGCAATTTCATCTGGACAGATTCCTTTCAACACCGTTTACAAAAATACCCAACACAATGTAGTGTGGATTAGGACTAAATCCAGCACCATAGTGTCCAGTCCAGTACATACATGTGCAGGAAACAAAAACTAACCTCTACGAAATATAATAAAGGACTCTTTTAATGTGAAAATCCCTTCATTAGGTTGATAGAAGAATTGCTAAAATGCAAGTTTGTAAAAAATGAAATGTTTTAAACAATAATTAAAGTAAATATATAAATCAATTTTTTTTATCAAATTTGATCAATTTGATTTTTACCTTTTAAAATTCTCTGACAAACCCGAATAAAATATTACTGATATCAATCAGTCATTATTTGCCGGTTGGTGTGCGCATTTATTTCATCTTAAAATTCAAGTGGGAGTTAAAGGTAAAAACTAGATTTAGAAATCATCTTTTAGCTGGTAGCTACGTATGGAACATAAATGCTTGTATGTTTCTTTGTACACTTTGATGTTTCCCACAAAGCATTATTAACATAATTTCTCTGAGAAAGGGTTGAATTTGTGAATCCCTACCCCTACGCTTCTGGACCAATGTCTTTTTCTCCAGTTCTTTCTCTGCACAGCCTTCTCATGTGTTAATTCTTGCAAAAGTTTGTGCCTCTTAGCTTCATTGTATAAGTGACAATTACTTCTGTGCAACCTCCTACCCATAAGTTATGTGGGGGCCTTCAGCTTTATTATTTGTGCCAATTAGCCCTAAGATGCTTTTCAGCCTGTTATGAAATTCTCTATCAACATCTTTGCCTTAAAATGTGACCCCTTCTTGACTTGTTCACAGTGTGGGCAGCATCATATCCTACACATAACGCATCATTTTGAATAAATAAAGGAATGGAAAAGACCACATGCCACATTTAAACTTTGTTGAGCACAACTTTAAAAATGAACTAACATGGTCAACACTGGGCATGGAGACCTTTTTCCCCGTTTATATCCTGTGGTATATTCACCTTGAAACAGATGCATTTAATTCCAATATTCTCTTGCTAAGCCAGTAGTGAATTATGGTTGAGCTCAGAGAGAATCTGCATTTTGAATGGCATTTTCAGTGTTGCATGAAGAGCCTTCCTGAGACAGCACAGATATACACTAGATTTCACAGCAACATTTAAGTCACATTTGAGTCTTCTTTCAAAGCTGTTTACTCCATAATTTATAAATGACTGTCCTACTTTACATTTGACTCAAGAGGAGCAAGTCAGATCTCTTCATATCCTCCCTTAACCTTTTAAAAAATACACCAAATCTCACTTAATCTGACTTGTATGTTTATATCTGGTTTAGGCCATGTTCTGACTGAAAATACCACGGCAGTCGGAGAGGCATGCGGCTGCAATGATGTGGGAGTGTTGCTACACTGGCGAGAAAATGAACTCCAATCCTAAAAGTCCAGCTTGTCCTTGACTTTGAGGGCTTATCAGATTCCAAAACACTTCACAGCAGAGTACACTCATATCAGGCGAGATTTTACATACTGTATATGACATATTATTATCCCAGCATCAATCTACAATACAGTAAAATAAGCTATGTTGTTTACAGTTCAAGGTATTCTACCTGGGGTGTTCATCATATTTGAATGGTCAAAACAGTGTGATGGGGACTGCGTTGGGGCAAAAGTAGATCCTAGCTCAACTTTTACGTTTCAGCGTTAAGACCTAATAGTGTAGTGACTAAACTGTTAAAACTGTGGTGGAACCAAACAAAGCACTCATATTTACTGATCTGGCCTTTTGCGCCTAACACACAGCAGGCAGCGGCAAAGTGCGGATCGCTGCAATAATAATTGTCTGTGGTCGGGAGCAATATTCGTGTGTTTCAGGCAGGACGGAATTCTTTGTAACATAGGTCAACATGTTATAGGTCACAAGGCTCTGTTTACTGATTGGCTGTACTGCAATTGAAAGCTAAAAGTTCAACTGTCCTCAACTCGTAGTTCGGCCGTACTTGGCCTCAGAACCAAAATGGCTGCAGCCCGCTGAGCTTAGAGCAACCGCTGCAGCTTTCCATAGACATTGCATGGCAGCTCGCCACAGGCCGCACTTCGCCGCTGATCTGGTGTGTTTTCCGCATTTGATGTAAACATGCAGGTTTCAATACATTTAAAAATGCTGTGCAAATGCCACGGGTTAATTGTATATATGTGGTGTAAACTAAATGATGATGCTTTCAAATTAAAACTCAGCAGGATACCTATTTGGGTAAATAAGTTAAATCGCCGCATACACTGTTAAACTATGTATTTTCACAAACATCTTGCTAAGTACATCTTTAACGTCAAACTAATCCTCTTTTTGCACAGTGTGTATGACATGTTCACCCCCTCTGTGAGCGAGAGATAATGCTCAGAAATTGGAAAAGCTAAATGTGAAGTCGTTCAACACTTAACACTAACGGCTCAAGCACAATGCTCCCACCTCTCTGAATAATTATCAAGGAGCAACATGGCCACACCTGTTGTTTTCCTTACTTGGAGATCGTGATTATTGGGGGGGGGGATCATGAGCTCCAACACTTTGCCTGCAGTGAGATTTGCTCAGCATTTAACTCAGCATCCGTTGTTGTAAAAGTCACAGTGTGACACCAACAATATGTGACAGATGAAATGCCACACGGGGTACTATTACTCTCCTCCGCCATCTTAATAATAACCCAGCATTAGAGTGATATGCATGTCGTGACTCTGCATTTAAAGTAGACAATCTCAACACGAATGCAGACAGTAATTAAGCTGCGGTGTGCAGATGGTGTTTAAACAGCAAGGCACTTGAGGGAGACGGATCAAAATGACACTAAAACAAACAAAATACAGTGCGTGGATTGTGTGTTGTGAACGTGTCCCATTTGTATACAGTCAGACAAGTGTGTTATGTGTTGAGCACTGCCAGGCAATACTCCAGCTGTAGACTGTTCACTGTGTCAAGACATGAAGAGATGCAACATATTGTCTTTCTTCCACGAGGTAAAAACTACTGGACCTCATTAGGTATAGCTTACTGTACAATACTACTGGACAGGATATTAGATTATTTTGGATTTTATTGATATTTTGCTTCGCAGCAGTTTCATCCCCCCCTGAACTATTTTATTAAAGCATATTACAATGAAATATTTATAGTCTTCTTTTCATATAGGCTAGTGCTTTAAAGGCCTCACCACATATAATGTTTTTTGTTAGTTATTGTGGTTTGGCTGATTTGGCCAGCACACCAACAAGGCCAGCAGTTGGGACTGCAACTGTGGTGGAGACACACACCTCATGGAGACACAATACAGGTAAGCGCCCTTTGCCACAATTTATTTCTGAGTCAAATCGGAACACAGAGACAAGATAGGCATATATTTAGATTTGCGGTAACTTACCCTTTTCTTCATTTTCAAAGTAATCCATTGATAGTTGGCTGTAATGTGTCAAACACATTGCAAACAATAACTTATAATAGCTTATTTGGTATAATTTTAAAGGTGCCAAATTGCTAAAATGTAAACGCATACAGGTTAAAAATCCAGGGCTAAAGTCGATGCCCACAATCACAACCACCCAAAGTATTACCATAGCGCCATTAGCATATAAGTCCTTTTTACACCCCCCAAGCATCATGGGAACTGTACTTCCAACAGAAATAACAACTTTGACTATTTATAAAATAAATCTATGTTCTATATAGTCCAGTAATTGATACAAGTTAATAAGATGCTGTGATTTAAATGTTTTGGATCATAGTCCTTCCTCAATATTATTTATTTGTAGGCCTTCTTGGCTTTCCTACTCCTCACTCTATTGGAGGTTTTGTCATGATATACTGTTTCCTTTTCTCAGTCTGCATCATACAGCACATAAGTAAGTAAAGTGTTGTAGATGAACATAATTTGATGAGGTGCAAAACAGAGCTATGTGTTGCATTGTGGTGATCATAAAACAGCTCCAAAATGTGATTTGATGAAAGAAAAAAAAAGTACATGCTGTGATTTGAAATACGGATTGTTCAAACAATTACCCATATAGTAAATGGACTGCATTTACATTCCTTTTTTTTTCTTCTGCCTCAGTATGTAAGTCATGTCTTGTAAGCCCATGTGAGCTTGGCACCATTTGGTGTACGTCAGGAAGGCTAACCTTTTCGATTACCATAATTATGTGCATGTGTTGGAGGAGGGGTGAGGGTTTAGATTTGACTAAAGCTTACTACAATCTGCTGACACTGTTACCCTAAAGTTACCCCTTTTTTACTAAGACCTGCAGAACACTGTGTACTGTCCACATCATTTTATACCAGCTTGAGTACTTTTGGCAGGGTGCCACCTTATCTCTTCCAGTCAAAACTCTGGGCTGCAGCTATTTGGACCTCTTAAGGCTCTGCAACGCAGGAAGGGCTTCTCTGAGTTTTAGCTAGGGTTGCCCTTCATTTGATAATCATACAGCCACACACTCTCAGAACTCTGTCCATCTGTCTGCCTGTCATCCATCTGCCCGTTCGTTGATCAACCATTCTGGTTATGCTTTGTAATAACTTCAGATTCCAGTGCAGCTTTTTTGCAAGTTATTATCTCCACCAGGAGATTATGTATTCGGTCGTGTGTATGTGCGCGCATGCATGCATTTCTCTGTCCACTGCTAGACTATTTAGACGAATATTTTTTGTGCTCATTTATGACTGTATCCTCAAGGACTCAATGAAAACATATTTTATTAACGACTCATTCTGTTGAATGTTTTATACCGTCATCAACTGCTTTCTCCTCATTATTCTTAACCGGCCAGTAGGGGCCTCAAGAGGCCCCCATTTCAGCCAATTTGACATGCAGGACCGCAATTCATTTTATTAGTTATACCTTTGTTTATTCTGCAATTCCATTTTAAAATGGCTACTCTGAAAAGGGTCTAGTTTCAAAATGTAGATAAATACATTAAGTCAGTGCCTTTTTAGAGGGGGATCAACCTTGCGTCTACACGCGTATTGTCATCGGCTTTGAGACGCACGCAAGCCTGCACGGTGCTGGTACAGACATTGTACCTACTGTTGAAATCGGCTTCTAAAATGATCAGTGCAATACACAAATGCTTTAAGAAACTGACATCATCGTACAGTACAGTAAGCAGACGGTGTCAACAAATAGGAAAGCCAAACAGAGATAGAGAGATGTTTCGGATCGCATTGGCCTAAATAGACTGACTTTCTATCAGGCACATAATTGTACTGTGTTTGGGAGTTTGTGCATGTGACATTTTCACTCTTTGACGACAACAATTTAACAGCAAAGATGGCAACGCATCCAAGGTTGCTCTTTCCTAACGTTATAGTTGGCAATGTTTTCTAATTACAATTGCTTTAATTTTCCATGTACTGCTGAGTTTGTTTGTTATTTGTTGTCAGATAAAGCTAATGCATTATCAACTAACACTATTGTTAACACCAAACACATGGCTTTATTGCAATTCAAGGGGAATTTATCTGAACAACAAACTAGTTGTTCAGAAGAACAGTGCAACTTCTTCCAAGGCTTCTGAACCAGTTTTCACCCTGGTTGGTGTTTGAGTAATTTATCTATTTTTCTGGTGTTTTGCTAGACTCTGAGGGATGGTTCTTCCTTTTGATGCGTAGTGCAGATGACTGTCAAAGCCTGGGGTTTAACTAGGATTTGTAAAGGAGAGCCTTGGGGCTTGGAGGTTTAAAGCCTGGGAGTGGGGTTAGAGTTAGGTTTCGATTATATTGATTTTATTGATGTTATTGCATGAAATTAAAACAAATATGAAATGTTTAAAAAACTAATGGCCAAATTTGCTGTCAAAAACTATTTTTAGGCAATTTTGAAATCTTGACATCCACGTCCAAGGCTTAGTCTCTTTTTCATCCTAACAGCAGGGTCACTGTACAAGAGGAGATTATTACTATACTAAAATATTTACAGTTTTCTTTGTCTAAGATAACGCTAAATTGACACAGGACTACGACTAAATTCTAATTTAAAGAAGCTGACAAAATGAACACGTGTATAGGGGGTCTCAAAAAGGGCCCACTGGTCATTCTTTGCCCTGGGGTACTCTGGCGGGTTAATCCAGGCCTTGGAGGCTTTAGTTCAGTTGGTCGATAAGTTGGTAAGTGACCTTGAGCAAAGACACTGAACCCCAAATTGCTCCTGATGTGTGCTCATGGGTTAAAATGTCTATTTTGAAGAAACAAATCATTTAAATGTAGTATTAGATTAACACATAGGAGTATTTTGCATCCTTGGAGGGGGTAGGCACTTTGAGTGCTTTCTAATTGTATCACTGTCTTCAGTTAAGACATACAGAACCATGAGTACTAAAAACAGTATGCTCTTCAAAACATTATACATAAAATAACAAATGCATATTCATGAAACAAGCTTTGCTTCTTAAATTAGACTCAACATGATTGTTTACGCATATATAATAATTAAGATTACAGCATAATGGCAGCAGATACATTTGTTGTATTCCGTTTGTGAATCAGTATGAAACATGTAACCCAAAGTCCAACTTTTCTTTTTTTCTCTCAAAGTCTTTATTGTTCTTCTCATACTGTAACTTATTGTAGTTGTTTGATGAATAGTTATCCAAAGGTGCTCAAAACAGCCAAGAGCAACATCGACTTCCTCTCTGTCTCTCTTTCTGTTACAGGCCACGGCTTTAACTTTTCACATTTCAACATTGTGAATTATTGATATTTCCTTTCTGCCTGCAACAGATCAACTCTACCTTTCAGCCAATCTTAAAAAAAATGTGGAAAAGTCTGACTGTTGAACCTTTAAAACTGACTTTAAAAAATATCTTCATCAATCTTCCTGCAATTGTGATGACTTATTTTATATTGGCTAATAATTAGCGTGAAACCAACTGAGGAATTACACATTGATTTAAGGTTCTATGCTGGTACATTCACCACAAATGATCCAGGATTCCATACCACGGTGTGGTTGACAAAGAGGTTAATTGACTCTTTATATAAATCTACATTACATGCTGATTAATCAAGATGTCTGAGCGCTTTATGACACAGAGTTTGACTGATGTCTGCCGCTGTCTTCTCTCTGAATCCAAATGAAAGACTAATCAATACCAAAATTGGAGTCAGGGAAAGATTGTGCGGCAACAGCAGGCAAAATCCAATTACTTTGGTTAACAAGCTGACCTTCGGACATATAATGCCACTGTGTCCCCTGCTTATTTTATTGGCAAAGCGTAAATACTCCAGGGCCTCAACAAAATTCAAAATACTGCAGTGATTGCACTCAAAAGTAATGTCCGCTGAGTAGCTTTGAGCAATCATAGAGGAACTGGCTAATAAAACAGGCTAATGAAGAACTAAGGAGTGTTTCTAACTCAAATTTAAAAGCCAGGAAAACTACTGAAATGTGTTTGTGTGTATTTATTTTCTGTTTTGTGTTTATTGGTTTGCCATCTACAAATGGACTTTTACTGGCTTGAATATTCATAAATATAATGTCATTATAGGGACACTTTTTTTCATCCTTCAAGCAAGTATCCTAGGAGCCAAAAGGTAAAGGTGCTGACATACAAAATATCTTACTATCCCAGTAAGCATGTATGTAGGAATACTTCCCAGCTGACACTAGGGCAGTAGACATATGGACATAAATCAAATTTGATCCTGCCAGGAATACTTCAAACTTTAGTTTGCATCCAATACTAAGCAATACCAAGACTAGAATCCCCAATATAACAATAATTCAATTTTACTATTAATTAAATTAGTTTTTAAAGTGTACTGTAATGTAAGGGAGAGCCATGTGTTCTGATTAATCAGGTAAATACATATTTGATATGCTAAGGATACATTTGCATTATCACCATACTATTTGTGAAACATTTCTTTGTTGCTATTTCCTGTTCATTGCCGGTGATATAGAAATGAAAGGCTAGCCCCGGTTCCTACATTGTTGATGGTGTTAATGTGCTACTTGTTTTTCTACACAATTAGTCATGTGAATGACTGCAGTTACACTAGTGATATTGTGTGTACGATTAGTGACGTTTTACCCAGCATGCATTCAAAGATGTATAGGTTGTTGTTCTGATAATATATATTATGATCTGGCAGATGGTTTGTTACACAGGACCATCTAAGAATATTGGAAACTGTGTGAAAAAGGGCAGTTACTTTCAAAAAGTGCAGTTTAGAGCTGGCAGGTAATTGGATGAACATCTGTCAATCAAAGTCTTGCCAGTCTCTGATAGATTCTGTTGACCACCACAATGCTGCTTTAATTATTCTAGTGCAGTAATTACTTGCCAGTGTTTTGGTTTATTAAATAGCATAAGATGCATCTGGACTTCAGAATGGATTTTTAGGAACGTGTCACAGTTAAGAGCCTACTTTGCCACTTAGAGGCTAAATAATCACAATGTACTGTACTGACACTCGTCACTTTGCTATCCTCACTAAACAGAAAACAATTATGTGCTCATCTTTTCAAATTAAATGAATACAGTTGCATTTAAATTATGTTTCATGTGTCTATGAAATCTGGGGAAGCTTTTAGATGAATTGATATGGATGCGGTGCCAGTTTGCTATGTGCATCTTTGCAGAGTTTGAGTTAAACAAAACAGTGTTTTGGAGGGATAATGTATGTGACAGCCTCAGAAATAGAGGCTCTCTCAACCTCTCATGTTGAGCCAACAATGTATGCTCCCAAAGGTATACTTGTTAGCATAATTGGGTTATTTACACCACAAAGATAAAAAAATAAAAGAGAGAAACATATCGGCCAACGGAATAATGCTCCAGCTCTTGAATTAGCTTTGCAACCCTGTGGGAGGTTGTGCCAAAAGTCCTCTTTGGATAAACAACATGGTTATTGGGCTTCTCGGGGTGATGAGTTGCTGAAAGCCCCACAAATCCCCCCTTTAAAACACTGCCTGAGTTTCACAGGCCCTTATGGGAAGATGTATATAAGCTGACCCTGCTTGGAGCAAGGTTAGCTCTCAGGGAGGCCTTGTAGCACTGACTGGCAATTTGGTACATTTCAAGTTAGTTGAAACAAAATGAATACGTCTCTTACCTCTGTGATGGGCTAAAACTAGTTAACAGAGCATTTAGTCTTCACTCTCACATTGTGTTGTAATAACGGTAAACAAACACACATTCTACATAGTTACACCACTTGGCAGTTTACAATTCATTAATTGCCCTATACAGATTAAAGGTGCAATCACTACTATTTCAATGTTTCTTTGCAAAAATAACAACAATTATAGATGCAACTTTCAATCTAACTATCCTAAGCTATCTTTAGCTTTAACTCCTAGCTTATGCAATTGGCCAGCATCTCACTTGAGGAAATTCTACACTGTGGTGTCTGTAAATGTTTTAAACATGGGATAGCTGATCTACACTAGACACAGATAGGACATAGGTACTTATACCTCAATGAGCCAAGAGTATTTTTCCATCTATCACCTCTATACAGTAATTAAAAGGCATGTTCCGATTTTTTCAAAGCTGTTTTAATACTATACTGGTCGCACTGTATTTTACAGTACTCTAACACCATAGTAACAAAGTAACTTTCGATCAAATTAGACCAAAACTTGAAATGTGTTCTTTGTTATATGGTAAACAAATACAGTACACTGATGATGCACCATATATCTACATGTAGTCAGAAACCGAATAATGCAATAGACCCAAAATATACTATACTTTAACACTATTATACCAATATATACTACCATGAAATAAAGTGTGACCACAATACTCACATGCCATATGCACGTTTAAATAGTTATTAGTTCCTTTTCTCTGTGCTGGCCATGAAGAGATGCCTTCATTGTGCAATAACAGTGCAAGTTATGGGGGATCGAATCAACAAACCTTGCTGCAAGCAAAAATGTATTCTAAAGTTCAGCTTCAAAGTCATGGTTAATAACGGATTCCATTCATCCCTGAAAGGAAACCAACACTACTTTCAGGATAGTCAGCAAAACCTAAACAGATTTTTTTTAACAAACAAACAATATCTTTCTGCCCTGGATGATAAAAGTCAAATCTTACCAATATTAAGAGAATAATAAGTTGTTTACTCTGATGATGAGGAAAATATATGAAACATTTTGAAGTTGTGCATGTTTGTTTGTATTTGTATTGGTTCCCATTTTGTTGTTGAAGTTGAATTTGCATGTTATGTAAATGTACTGGACAGCTCTGTCCATTCAATGGTGGGTTTTTTCTGCATCAGTGCCATTTGTTTAACTTAAAGTTTAGAATCTCACTGATACTGTCGGTCTGGAGAAGTAGTCCTGATAGCCCAACTGCTAAAGCTGTGGTACTGTAAAGGGATCCGACTGCCTGGACAGTTGAGGAAAAAATGTCTCAGTTGTGTCACACATCAGAATGTTCCATCCTCAAAACAACCACCTAAGGATAGAATAGAAGGATAGAACAGCAGGTCTTTTCCCAGAATATAAATGATCTAAAGGGGCTTCAGCGAGCCAGTCTTTCAACAGCAACAGTATACTTCCCTCAATATACTCCACTGCACACCAACAGACATCAGTGCAGCCTGCTTAGGCACTCACACCCCCTGAATGCAATGATTGAGTGCGTCTACAGGAAATGGCTGTTTTGCTGTTTAATTGACATCATTGTCATGTTAATCAATAGAGCTAATATAACCAAACTGTATTGGGAAAAGTATGGCAAAGTAGACCTCTTGTATCAAATTACATTTAGTAACCATGCATGGGAAGCTTTTAATAAACCAGCCACTTTTGACATCACATGACAACATCACATGAAGTCTTACCAACCTTCACAGTCATACACCTGTATGCCCATCAATTCAACTCCCTGTTCATGCTGCCAGCATGGTGCATCTTCCATCTACCCTATTATCCCTGATAGTCAGATGTGCAGTGCCCATCCTCGGCACCTCCGGGTGCCTCTGGGAGAGCAGTGTGCTGAAAGGTGCCAGGGAGCAGACAGCTGTCAGACTCCAGCAATGCATCCCAAGTAACCTTCCTGTCAATGGGGAGGACAACAAAGGAGGCTGGGTTGACCCGCCAACACTGCTGTCAAATACACCAGAAATTTGAAAAGTCCCACCTTGTATGTTTATGCGTCATGCAGCCTGGATATGTAAATATTGTCAAAACAACATGTCTAAACAACTCATTTTTTCATTATAGAAGGAAATCAGATTTAACCAGCTGTGAGTAAATGTAGTGCTACATTTAAAAGCTAATTTCTATTCATATTTAATATCTCAGAGTGTTAAATTGTATGCTTGAGGGTGTGAAAGTGGAAACTGAAAATGAAAGTGTTGACATACCTCAGGAATATAAAGACTTTAAATAGATCACATGAAATAATTAACACGATATGACTTATTTGTTGAGTGCACATTGAAGATTTATATCCAAGATGAAATGCTATTACAATGAATAAAGCGCAAACTGCCAGGTCAAAGAATGCATAGGTAATCTACTACGACTGATTATGGCTTGGATTTTCCAATACATGCCATATCACGCATGTTGTAATATACTTCAAATCAATACAATTCAATGGAGCAACAGCATCGTTTCTGATTAAATCGGTAGTCAGCAGTCAAATCAAGCAGAGAAACCTACAGGCAGGTTTTATGGCAGCTGGAGAAGGCTGGAGGGAACACTCCGCTGATAGGAGAGAGATGAAAAAGAGGCTTCCTCTCATCATGCCTTCATCACCCTTGCACCAGAGGATGCCTAGAGAGGCGAAGAGTTATGGCAGCTAGAGGGGGAGTAAATCTTTCAGACCTGTTCTCTGTCATGCTCCCCGGCTTGACCATTAATTTCAAACCCCAGGAGGGAGCTTTGTGCACATCTATGTGCATGTTGGTTGGAGCGGTATTATTGTGGCCATGTAACTGTGCAAGTTGAGGGAAGCGTTGAATGAGAGATGGGGTGCCTTGCTCGGATGAAGAGGGATAACCATCATATGTCACCAGCTGTTATATGATAGATGCCACACTTTCCTATCATCTGAAGCTTACAAACCCATCATTATTCATTGGATGGAAATGTGGCTGGAACTGTTCTATTGTCCTCGAGGTTGTGTGTATACTGTAGCATTAGCTCGGGTATAGTAACTCATTAAAATATATGTTTTAATTATTTTCATTTTTAATATTTTTTTGACTTTTTTCCATGATTGAGTGAATATGCGAGATTTGTCACATGTCCTGATATGTGATGATAAACAACATGTGTAGCTTCTATTTCAGTGTCAGTAACATTACCAACAGTGACGCTGATTCCCTGCAGAGGAGAGGATGGTGAATGGTTGGGCCTCGTGCACGTCATATTCCTCTCATGAACATCGGCAAGAGGATGTAACGAGTGTTGCACCTTAGTGATACCTTGGCAATCACAGTATTTGAGATAGTCTATATTTGGGTGAGCAATTGATTGGCTCTGAAGGAGTGTTTCTATACAGTAACAGAGTGCAGTAAGCTAACATTTAAACCTTTTGTTATGGTAAAATGACAGTTGAAATGTGCATGTAGCACCCAAATCAAAGCTGACAGTTGGCAGTTGCAGACGAAACAAATGCAAACCTGAATATTGATGCAATTTAAAAACACTTTAATTATAAACACATAAACAAAAGCTGTGTAAAATACTTGTTTATGTGTGTTGCTGTTGAACTTGGCCTCCTTTTTCACCCTACTAGCTGTCAAATGCTTGCTGGGAGAGACCGAGTATTTACAGTATTAACAGATACGTTAATATTTACTCAGAGAATAGACACGGCTTTCTATGTTTCGTCAGCGTTAGAAACTCCAAATTTAACTGTCTACTTTATTGTGTGCTTGAATCCACTTGATGCCATATAAAAATAATTCAAAGCACTTACACCCTTAGAGATAAGGAGCATCTGTTTTTACAATGCCATCCATAAATCATCAGATCCTTAAAAGGACAGGAAGGAGTTATATGCTATAGAGCAAACTCTCCAACCCCGCAACAGAATGTGTTTCTAATGAAGGCTCATTAACTTACAATTATGAATTACATTAGTATTATGAGCATTTTCTATAGATTATTAAACGGGAACTGTGTGCTTGTGTTATGAATGTATTATAAGTTGTTGCTGGAGAAATCAACTGGTGTTGGTGCAGCAGGCAATTCCCCAACTGGATGACCCTGGTTCAAATGTGAGCAAGCAGAGTGTGTTAGCCTATGGATTTGGCAGAGAAGCTTGTTCAAAGGTTGCCTTGGGTTAGCTGAGAAAATGTGAGCAGAGAGAGCTTGATTAATGCTTACCACTACCAGTGTCATTCACTCAACCTTGAGCACGGCTCCCAGCTGCTGTAATGTCACCCTAACTCTGCCCAGAGGGCACAACAGGAATTAGATTGTACTCGGCAGCTCTAAGAGATGAAAAGCTAAATAAAAATGTAGACGCGATGCGATTGCATACAAAGACAGTATTAAAATATAAACTGAGGTGAATTCACATATTCATAGGCAGCTCCTGTTTGTCACTTCATTAATGTCATCCACTGTCAATTAACATTCAAAAATGTATTGAATTATTATTGCAAAACAAATCAAGTCCATAATTCACTTTGCTTTTTTATCTGAATGTAGAAAAAGTTTTGAATGTGTATAACTAATATAGTAAAGAGCAAGGTGTTGAATTGGATATGTTTTTTCATGGCTTTTAAGTTCACGAGGATGCTACCAGGTATGCTGTAGGATCACGACAGGTCGGCCATCTGTTTTTCCCTTTTTATATTTCAGTAGCTCACGTTTGTAGTTTTATGTCTAATTGACTGCCATCATGTTGGAGTTTGCAATGTTCAGGTGGGAAAGTTAAGTAGTAAGATATTCCACACACTGGCCAGTGCAGGAAAAGGGCAGCCAACTCCACCAGGTGTTTCATAATCAAAGTGTAAGCTAACACATTTTTTTCTTGCATTCTTCAAAACAGCTTCCAGCTTAAAATTTACCATTCTCTGTACATGTAAACCACTGTCAGGACTGAAGGCGCCACAGAATTTCAAATTCAAGTCCAGTCACATTAGTGTTTGCAGAACTTTCTTCTCTGCTCTTCTCCCTGCCCTGCCTTCCTTGAGGTTTTCTGACATCGAGTCTAAAAGTTTAGAGAGACGTTATCAGGTGGTTCTCATCAGGAGATGCAGCCATGATGCTGCACACTACAGTGGAAAATAAATGGGTTTACTGGTTTCACATTCAATTCTGAAACATTCAAACCTTGGATTGACAAGTGAGGCACTGAGAATTCAATATATTCCAAGAGGTTGGACTGTCTGTTTCCGGGTCACCAGGGCTTATAAAGCCTATACCACAATGCACTGGGGAAGACGAGGGGTCCACAAGCCACCTGTCTCTCACTAACTGAAGAGTGTAGGACTTACCTAAAAAGGCACTGTGGAAAGAGACCAGAGCATCCACAGCACTATGCCACCATACAGAGCTATCAATCAAAATGTATTGTCTAGCTATACAGTAAAGGCATGTCAAACATAACAATTGTGGCAGTAATTAAAGTTAGATGAATAAGGATGTGTGTTGCAGCAGCCCGCTCTGTTGAGGATAGGTTGTTCCATATCCACAAAGATGGCCTCTTCCACTCATCTTTCAAACATTGTCTTCGAGATGTGAATGACCAACAGAGGCTATATTGTCTGGGACCCCCTCCAGTTAGAAGAAAGGAACTTGGTGCATGCACTTGGGTTTAATTCTGTTTCTGATTATTTTCAACTCTGAATACTAACCAAGGACGTACCAAACATCCCACATTTGATTTTTTTTGTATTTAAAGAATCTCAAAGAGTTCAAGCAGGCTGCAGCTTGAACATAATAACATTCCACTTCATCCAAATCAGTTCCTCTCTGATGAATGTTCTGCCATCTTCCTCTCTCTCTCTCTCTCTCTCTCTTTCGACCATATGCTTCTTTTCTGAGTCAGGACAGGAGACCATTCATCACCCGTTCTAATTAAACATACCCTCATAGTAGGGCAGTGGCAGCTGCAGGGAAAAGAGACAAGAGAAGGAGATCAATTGCCATGGGAGAGATGGAAAAAGACAGAAGTGGAAGAGAGAGGGGATGGAGAGACTGCTCAATTAAATTAAATCCAGTAGGCTTTATTGGGATGGCATTTGACATGTGTTGCCAAAGCATAGTTATAATTTTGATATACAATGAATACAATTAACAAAAAAGAAATAACAAAAAGAGTGAATAAAGTGAAAAACAATATTATATAATATAATAGATAATGAAATGGGTAAATTAAATTATATTCATGCACATATTCTATAGTAAAGGAGATGTGGTAATCAGAATATCGTACAAGTCCTGCTGGTTGTCTCTTTTGTTGTGTCAGGAGGTGACAGCAGTGCAGCAACGCTGCACATTCTTTCTTGTCTTCCAAAGTGATGGGTCATTTCTCCCCATCTGTCAGACTTCAAAAATTGTGGCAATTCTTTTCAAATTTTGGGAAGAGTTCCACCCTGATGTTTCTGCAGTTGTGCCATTGTGTTAGACAGTGTAATTCTGTCTCTACTGCTCCTTTATCACAATGACAGCACAGCTTATCTTCTCTAGGTTGCCAGGTCTGTCTGCGTCTGCCCTTCTCTATTGTCAGGCTATTGTCACGCAGTCTGTACATTGTCAATGTCTTTCTTTAGTTCTTATCAGTGACTGTGGGTAGTTTACGGCCACATATATTTCTAGCTTGTGTGGTGACTTTGGGTGTGTAATCATTCCAGTAAGTGATGTTATACTGCAATTCGGTCAGGCTAGATCTTCTGAGTGATACTATAACTGCTCAGAGGCTGGCTGGGGTTTGTGATGCCAGAAGGTAAAAGTTCAGCCTGCCTCAGGACCAGTTGGCTGAGAGGACCCATTTCCATATTCAACTCTTGGCAGGCAAGGATTTTATAATGGTGACAGGTGGGGTCAGTCACTGTGATAGAAAGCACAAAGATGACGTAGAAAAGCTGTGGTGTCTTAAAGTCAGGTCTCCTACCAGATGGGCCAAGTCGCCCTACCTGGCTAATACGAAGAGGGACTGCCTCCTCAGGACGCCTGACAGCCCTGTCCTCTTCATTTCTTTAACAACATGTGGCCCTTTTTCCAGTCCACTGGAGACTGATGGAAGTTGTGCGTCAGAGTAACTGCTGCTTGGGGGCTGGTAGGGCTGCACAACAGGCTGGACATAGATTCCAATATGATTTCTTGATTTCTGCCCCCTTTTCTTCACTGACAGGTTGGTTAAATTTCCCTGACATTGCTGGTGCTAGATCTTTCTGATGTATGCTGGGGATGGGAGCCAGTAGTTGCAGCAACATAAATGATACATGTAGTGCAATGCCAAGGAGACGTTGGACAAGTACAGTATTCAGCTCCAGGGTAGCAACAATATGTTTTTGATTGTCTGCTAGCTGCATCATTTTGTCATGCTACAGTGAAGAGCGGCTGGAGACGGGCTTGAAAACCAAAAGCGACTGATCTCATCTTTTCTTCCATAAATGGCGGTTTCTTGTCACTGTTGGTTACATCCTTGCATTCAACAAACAAACCCGTCGGCCTGACCTTTTCTTCAGATTTAGTCATCATTTTTCATCCTGTGGCTCGGCAAAGTTGAATTTGATTCAATTTACTGTTCATGATAAGGACTGTTAAATATTTCAATCAGACTCTTTGACCTTTATGGCGCAACACAAATATCAAAACTATCACTCATTTTGCGATGTAGCGTACTACAGTACATGCATTGGCTGGAGTGGGAGGGCTGGGTAAACAAACATTGTTTTGACTACACTTGAATGTTAAGCCAAAAGTGTGAATAACTTTTTTTTTGTTTGTTGTCTTGTTAGTCAACTAATGCTATCAACTAATAATTGCCATGCTTTATTGATACACATGAGATGGCAGTAATATAAACTCATAGTTAAAAACTCTGGATTACCCGTATGTGTCATGTTCACTGGTCGTAAAAGCTAAATGAGCAACATCAAACTGGTGCAGCACAGTCAGTGTGATGAAATGATGGTCAGGTGATTCCTGATGTCCCCGAGTGCCAGCTACCCACAGCAGAGTGGATTACTGTATCTCGACACCCGGCTCCATTTGGCTGGCTACTGCTGGGATACAAGCTGAAAGCACTATCAACCAGCCTTCACTTCCATTCAATTTAAGATGATTCACAAATCTGTGTTTGCATATTCTGGCAAATATGTACCTCCTCCACTGCTCTACAAAGCACCAACATGAGGAGGTTTAATATGAGGCAAAAGTCCAATCAAATCAAAAATGTAACCAGTTTGTCATATAACTAAACTAAAGGTCCTCATTGAATGTAATGCTAGTCATTGTAATATAACATACAGTCAGTCTTGTTTAGTCAGTAACTAAACTAAGTCATCTACTTTGATGTCCAACATATGACCTAACTATGACTATATTGACATTGTGAAACTCAAATTTTAACTGTTTATTGATGGTCTCTAAGAAGAAGTAGCTTTCCTTATTTCTATTCCTGTACGGATAGAGATGTTCCCTGGATCTAAGACCAAATCCTGCTGTTAAATATTAAGATCTTACTGAATAAATAACTTACCCTCCCTTCAAAAGCCAGTTAAAAGAGCTGTATCATAAATCATGAATCAGGTTTTAATGTCTCAATCATGTTTAACCTGTCAAAGATACACATTTCACTAAATAATTTTTACATTCCGTGTATAAATGTATTACATCTAATACATTCACATAATTCATGTCAATGCAACATGGAATGCAAAGTCCCATCTCCATGTATGTTTTACAGTCAATTGAGGAATGTGGCTATCGAGGCCATACACATTCATCTATACATCAATATGGGAGCCCGAAGCGGTCCGACGACGTAAAGCCTCTGGGAGTGAGGGGCTATATTTCTGGGATTCTGGGGATACCTGGGAGCTACTTGAGAGGCGATACTGGAGATGGAGTTGGGAGGCAATGTGTACCACCAGGTTGCTTCACAAGTAGCAAGTTCAAAAGCTAATTTTAAACCAATAAAAAGCTAAATCATCTTCAAATGATAGCCAGCGGGTCCTGAGATTGCATTTCGGCCAATGCGTTCCCCCTCTTTTGCTCTCTACACGGAGTGTTCACCTGCATTCAACCAAAGCCTGCTCAAACGTGATTGGTCAATACTACTTGGACCACAAACGGAAACCAGAATGTTTCCAATACCAAAATCTTGTCCCGATATCACACTTTGCATGTTACCACTTTTCAGTATATGGGTGTTGTTGGTAAATTTAATTCAAATCAGAGTTTTGTACTCTTATTTGAAATAAATTAACCAACAATACTTTTAACAATATTCATGAAAAATATGCGTTAGGTCGTGGACAACATAACAAACAGCTTGCCTTTTCATCGCTCATCACTCTAAATAAGATGTTTCAACTCTACATATTGAGCATTCATTAATTAATAATTTGCATAGCAGGACATACTGAACAGTATGTTTGGAGGTGTATACAGTTGGTTATAGTGAAGCAGTGCAATGACCAAAGTAAAGTAAGATGTTAGGGTAATGTAAAAGTATGTCCTGGAGTAAGGAATGACATTTATTGTGATTTATATTTTACATCCCTTTTACCCCTATCATTGACCCGAACCCCCAAAAGAACATGTAACAAAATCGATGTGTTGCTGCTGTGAGGGCAATGGGTTGTCACAGCATAGAAAAACAACTGCAGTGAAGGAGAAAAACAAAGATTGCCCCACACACACCACCCCTGCTGTATTGATAATTAAAATAGAGTCCACAGTGCTTGAAAAAAAAAACGTCATGGTACTGGAATGACTGATGACTGCAATCACAATCTCAGAGAATAAACAAGCTCAACACGGCACAATAGAATCAGTGAAGACTGTCGAGAAAGGGTGTAAAGTAGAAGGGACGCAGAGCAAAGCAGACAGGCTTGATGTAACCTGTGACCAACAATGACACATCAGAGTGTGATAGACTTGTATGTTGTGTTGTGCCAAACATCGCATAGAACCAAACCAATGTACTTTGGTGATGAGCTTGAATCATTACATTTTGTCCTGAAAATAGAATCAAAATAACTGATTGACTAAGGAAGTGACCTTTCATATTGACACGCATTCATTTATTACCAGGCCAAGGTGTAATTGTATTCTGTTCTGACTCAGAGACGCCTCCTTAATATAACAAATATATAATCTGCTCCTATGGGGGAGTTGTGAGGCAGAGTGTGAAATTAATACTTCTCTCTTCTCTAGGGTGCAATAAATAAAGTCCTTCGTTTATCAAAGGAGAGAGCCCTCCTGCTTGCTTATCATTGCGCTCACCCACGCAATTAAAAAGGCCATGTGTATGTGGGTATCAATTTTACCACTCGACTGAAAAAGCGAAAATAAATCACAGCAATTTTAGCGTGGTCCTTCAAATGATGGAAAACATGGTTTTGTATTCGAGGCTGATTCATGGCTCACTTTCTTATGTCAAAGAAACACACATGGTAGGGACAAAGACAAAAAAACATTTTCTGAGTTGACGAGTGTAAAGGTCTCCTTTGCATCTCTAAGAATAACTATGTGTTGCTTGAATGGTTAAAGACAGAGTAAATGGTAAAAAGAATACATTTTAGAATCAAGATGAGAAACACAAGACAAAGTGTACATACATAATGAAGATAAGGATTAAATCCAGGATATAATGTTGTAGAACTAGGGGCCTTGTTTATGGATTTGTGGATGGAAAGCATTTGGGTACAGATATGTTTGCTACATAATTTATGGCCACCAAAATGTTTCCAAATGGCAATAAACCAAAGGAGTAATGCACTCGTTTACTTTTTTTGTTCATGTTGAAATGCTATTGACTTCTAAAATAATTGCTTTTAAATGTAAACAATGCACCTAAAAACAGCTTTTACTTCATAATCCAAGCCCCTGGGGACTGCAATATGTGCATTAAATGGTTCAAGGTCTATTATTTATTTATTTATTTAGCAACTTAACTAGCTAGTCAGTTATTGTTCAAGATTTGGGGAATGACAGTTATGTCAGATTCCTCAGAAATCAGCTTTAAATAACTCCATGTAGAATTAGTTTCAGTGTCCTCATTTAATTCAGTTTCCCCTGGGATATTAACCAGTTCCTCACCCAGGATACTTCCATCACCAACCCATGCAGAAGTGTCAAGGGACATAATTGTGACTGAGCAATGCAAAATTAATGTAGCTCTTTAGCAGTAGCGTTGGCAGGGATTTAATAAGCAGGTCAGTCTACAGTATAAGCCAGTTTAATAAGGAATAAGAAATATGTCACCAAGTGCAGCATGGAGTAAACTGGCATAGACCAGAATAAGGTTGCATTTCCTGGCCTTAGAATGGTTCAACCTTGTGGCTTGCTATGATGTAGCTTTGACAAACGATGATATACAATGGGACATATTTACCTCCTTACATGCATCGTTTATGTATGTTCAACTATGAGCTCTGATTTCAGCCACCTGTAAGTAACATAATGATAATTTATTGCATCTGTGTTTGCTTTTTAGCTGGATTCTTCCTTTCAGCTATGAAAGGTTGAATTTCTTGAAATAAAGTTTGTGGAGTGAGAAATGAAACTCATGATACAATGAATTCCTGATTTGTCGCCTCACAGCTGTGTGTCTGCAGTCCAATCCAATCTGCCAAACAGCATGAGACCTTTTTGTTTTGTTTTTATGTCACAGAAATGGATCTTCAGGTCGACCAGCTCACCAGAACAATTATTTGTACTCCAGATGGCCAGCACTCTGCTATCAGCTACACTCAATAAGTACGGTGGGGTTTTTGAATGCATAGAAGTTTTAACCTACGTATACTTTATCTGTGTACTCTAATAACTTATAGGTTTATTAAGTACACCTGTAAAATGTAATGTAAATGTCAAAATGTAATCCACGACAATAGCCCATCAACCTTGTATTGTTCAGTATTTGTTTACACTGCATCATAAATGTGTTGATTTTTTAGTCCGCACAGTAATTAAAAGTATCTGTTACTCACACAGTCTCTGCCCTCTAGTGCACTCTATGGGTAATAATTTCCTCCAATTACAGGCATGCATTTGCCCACAGAAAATTGCATAAGCGTAGCTGGCCTCTCAAAACTTACCCAAATACGTTTGGACCCGACAGTAGATTAGGTAGCTCACACCACTGTCTACCATCCGTTTTCTCTTCAGCAAAGGGGGAGTCGCTGCTTCAAGAACATCGTCAGCGTTGCGTTATTTCCCTGCCTCATCGCCAGTATGGATCTTTAAGACTCCTGCTTTGAGTGCCTCAGTGCAGACCATACAGAGAGCAGTGTTCAGCAGCCCCAGAATTTGACTCTTAACATCAGTGGGATCTCTTCTGATGCTTCAATGTGATGCTTTGCTTAGACCAGAGCGAGCCAGAGCTCAAGAGCTGGCTACAGCTGGTAACAATCTGTGTTGGGATTTCATCTGGCGTCTTGCCAAATTAATAATCTGATTCAGGGAGTCGCAATGTGTGATGTTTCCCTCCACTGAAGGTTCTCCCAATGTGTAGATGGGACTCACCGCACTTCCCAGGAAGGACCGGGATGATTTCCTGGGAGCGCCCATTTCTACAAAAGAGCTCTTTGGGTCGATTTCATCAGTCACTCAGTGCTTTAAATGTCTGGATGAGGAGTGAATTACAGCTCAGCCACCACCCGCCACTCGCTCAACCTCAGAGTAAAACTGAGACGAAGCGTAACAACTCGATGGTGAGGAGGAGGGAGCATTAGCAAAAGGTCCCTTAGAGCCGTTGGAGTCTCCTCTCTGAAGGCGTTGTCATTTAATACAGCTTTGCTGTTTGCACTGACCTAAGAGAGCATGTGAACTAAACGCCCCGTCAGTGCACCATAGTTGCTTGCTGCTTCGGGGCTACCCTCAAACAAATCCTTCCTTTGTTCCCAAGAATTTAGCAGTTGTTTCACAAGGGCCTTGTTAGGTGGGTTGAGGACATATGTACAGCGGCAGCATATTCGACACCCTGTAATATCTCTTGGACACAGGACTGTGTTACAACCTGGCTCCAATGCTGCAACACAAGGGAGACAAGACGAGTGATAAAAGTAATAAATAGACATTTATTTAACGAACCAATAACCAAACTAAAACTAAACTAAACAAACAATCAAATGAAGCCGCAGCCGTGTCAGCCCAGGAGAGTCGGAGAGGAGAGGTCCTGAACCATTGGAGGAGAGTTTTACCCCAAGTCCAGTAGAGGACTCTGCTTGCGCTTATACAAGTTCCCCTTATGATAGTTACATGGGAATGGCCTTGTAACTGTTCTCACTGGTAAAACACTGGACTGTTGACTTCTGGCCAATGTAAAACCAAAAAATCCTTTTCAGTTTCTTTCATCCTCTCTCTCTTTGACTTTACAGAAGGAGGGAGATTGGATGTTCCAGGGAATGGAAAAGAAACACAAACCCTGATACAAATTCTAAAGTAACAGGATAAGCCCTGCATGGTTCATATCAAATTAGTGTGAGGGATTGCTGTTTTTGATGCCGTTTGGATTTGTATTTCAGTCTGACCAAACAAGCATTGCCCCCTTATATCCCAGTATCATGTTTTGAAACATCCTATTATTCCAAGCAGAGCCAAAAAATCGTGTAGAAAAGCTGACCTTCGAGCACAATTTGTTGCATTAGTGTTACACTCTGTGAGGACAAATATGTCCTTGACAGGTTAATGTCTTATTTCAGGACAACCTTCTGTACGTGTGTTCACTTGAATCTCTGGAATCTTTGACAAGCTTTGGCATAGTATCTCTTTGAATATTGCAGAGCAAGACCTGTGAGTTTATTTGGTTTAATACACTCTCTGTCATTGTGCCGCTCTTTCCGTCCAAGGAAGCTTTTTATCCTCACTGCCTCAACGGTAGTTCATCCTCAAGAGAAAGTTCCTGTGAAAATTCATCCTGGAATGACTTCTAATCTGCTGTTTCCCGAGTTATATCTACTGTGTACTCGAACAGTTGGTTGTATACTGTCTCTTTCAGCATGTGGGTTCCCAGGAGGGCAGTTTATTCCACATGGACCCCTGCCCTCCTTGCTGACTCCTAGCCAACCGAAATCAGTCGTTTAATCTCAGTCTCCTGATCATAATAAAATCTGCTTCATTGTCCATGAAACAATTTCAGCCTCTGAAATGCAGATTGTTCCCTCCGCTTCCTACTACCACTGCCACTCCGCATACACAAATCTTCAACATGCGGCATATGTTGTCCAAGCAAGGTACAACACTGTGCATTTTAAAATAGATTTTCCACCACCAGCTGTTTTAGATTTGAGATTGAAACATTTAAATATCAAAGGGATGCAATTAAGTCATGACAGTCAAATCACACATTTACTACTTTTCTCTGTGAAGATGACCTCGAAGTCTCGTGAAGACATCTGTGATTTAATTATTTGACAGTTGTAATTGGGTTTTAATTTTGATATTCACAATTGCACAAAAAGTCAGGTCTTTGTGACAGTCAGTCAGTCAGTGAGTCTGCTATACTATTATACACCAACCATTATTTTAGTAGTAATATTTGTGGTTTGTATTGCATAGTTTATATTTCCCATATCTTTAACACTGGCTAATTTCCTGTCATGATCTCTCTGTTATTGAAAATGACATTAGTCTCTTAGACTCCAATCTAATTAAGGCTTAAGAAAATTTAATGAAATCCAATTTGGTTTTCCTGACCATGTCTAATGATCCATTGCCTTTCCAATATGGAAAGGGAGCTGAAGGGAGAGAGCAAGAGAGCAGGCCTCATCACATCAGCATCCTCTGTCGGTGATGTTGTTCCCTAGGTTATTAGATGAATCTCTTTTAATGAGCCGAAACTATTTCGCTCAGATGCAGCAATGACACAAGCCCAACTCTTTCCCTGTCAACTGCAGATGCATTTAGTGCACCATGGGAATTCATCTCCCTCAACACATTATCTGGGAATTAACCACTATGCTGTGCCATATTCCATATTATGCAAGCATTACCTCTATGCAATATTTGTTATCTCTAATAATAGGCCCTCTTGTCAAATTATCTTTCCATTAATAAGACACACAGTCCTTTCTGTACTGCAGGTCCTTTGGCGCATCGCTTCCACCAAAAACAAGCCGGTGAGCGGCATCAGGGTGTAGGGTCGCATGTTCTGTGTAATAACAATCAAGTGGCTACTGGAATTTGGCGGGCAATTGGTTCACTACCATAGACTTAAAGGACGCATACTCTCATGTCGAGGTGGCTCCAAAACACAGGAGATTATTCTACAAGTACAACAGGCGCTGTCTGGCTTGCTGAAGAGGGTGTAGGATGGCAAACAGTATTCGGGCAGGCACGTCCTTATTGGCCAGCTACACTTAAGCAAATTTTCAGTGGGTGAATGCTTGCTAGTGATTGGAGGAGCTCTGCTTGGGCTATTGCATCCACTGGCTCACACATATAACTATTACAGGTTTACCGTGAAAGCTGAAAGAAATTGCTTTGATCAAAATTGCACTTTGTTCAGCCAAATGTCACAAATATGAAAAAAGCCATTATTATTATTATACAAAGTGTTTTTCAACTGGACACAGCAGAGCACATTTCACATACATATTTTAACAATAAGCACTATCTTTTACTGACCTTAACAAAGATGGGGTTCATTCAGATTTTTCCCTTTGCCTTTTCAAATCCTATTGAATGTATTGAGTTTGTTGATTTCGACTGCCTAAACCGACACTGCAAGGTTAGCTCTACTTTCCACCAAGAGTTGTGTTAGAGAGTGGAGCCTTTTTTTCTATTAAATGATATTTGCATGAGCACATCAATCAGAAAACTGCTATATTTTATTTGGCCTTTGGGAGAGCTATTTATGGCATTATCAGTCTTTCATTTCAACTGCCAAAAGTGGCTGAAAGTGAGAAGTGTGCTACTTGAATTTGATGTAGCCTACATTGCTCTCTGCAAGAGAGGGCAGGCAGAAATAAGTTGTTGTTTTTTAGCCTTGGCGCTTAGCAAACCCAGATATTTACCACCCTGACACTTGACCAAAGTTGGAGGTGTCCTACATGGTGACTCGTAGAGTAATCCTATCATGAATCACAGAATCAGAACACATGCACCATTTTTAACTGAGACGGTTTCATTTTCCTTTTGTCAAGCTATCAGAATAGTAAAAAAAAATATGTGATGCATAATCACATTAAAAGTCATATCACATTTGCAAGCAAACTTCGAGTGAGTGCTCCAAAATTCTATGCAATTGACCAGCAAGTATATTAAGAGGTTCTCATTTGAAATAACTAACTGGAGAGTTCAATCATAGCAGTTTACTGAAGCATTTGACTGTACTGCTTTGTCAATGTGACACACAGGGGGGAACTAGAGTGTCAAAAAGATAGAGAGATAGAGCATAACACTGAGAAAATAGGCAGTAGTAGCTGATTGACGGCATGAAAACTTTTTTATCGCTGGCCTGCAGATGTGAGGGCTGTGGCACCGCAGGGCAGCCATTCTCTTATGCTGGTCAGGTAGCACGCTCCATTTCCTAACCTGTCAGCACAGACAAGCTAAACACAGGGCTTTTTGACATTGCCATTTTACATCGCTCATTCTCACTGACAACTCCAATCGAAAGGAGGCTTGACATGGTGTCATTCCCAGTGGGCACCCCCCAGTAACCTATGTGCTCTGCTTACAGTTTGACAGAGAGATCAGTGCTGTCTATGGCAGTTTTTTTTTCTCCCAGGTATGGAGAGAAAAATGTCACTTTTGGCATTTATGCTCAAGCGTAAGCCGTCCTTTTCTTCTGATCGTTTTTTGATGAGAGAAGAGATCATCCCTTGAATTCAGATTTTTTTTATTTTTTGCATGAAGGTCATGATAGTTTTACTTGGAAGAATAATATAAAAACATTGGAAGTTGATGTACATCAATCACGTGTTTTACAAGACTATATACAAGCCATTTAAAGGAATAGTTTGATGTTTTGGGAAAAAAAAATCTTTCTTTGAGTGTTAGATGAAAAGATTACCACTTTCATGTGTGAATGCTAGCTGAAGCTAGAGCTGGAGGAAAATGGAGAAAGCTGAAATATGGACTGTGTTCATAAGGTTGAAGCGGACCTCCAGCCTCTCCATGATCTTTGTAGTGATCTGTGTGAGGGTGGCTCCAAAGACCCAGCAAAGTCCCAGCGACACAACACCTAATAGAAGGGGGCTCCAAGGAGAGCATGGCCCAAACCTAAATTCCACAAATGTGGTTGGGTGAGGTGAACAAAGAATGATGTCTTGAGCAGGGTTATACATGGCAGCATTATGGCAGAAAAACTGCTATAATTGGGAAATAAAGCTCTTTTATATTCTATCGAAATTACATCTCAGTTTGAAGTATTATAAATAAACCCAGAGGACAACTTCCAGTACACACACACACACACACACTGCTGTCACTGGATCAGGCAATGTAGTGGACGAGTCAGCTTCACTTTGACGTTCTCTGAGAGAGGTTTTTTCCATGGCTTTATTTCCTCCATTCTATTCTCCACAGCAAAGCACTCAGGCAATTTTAGTTCTCATGCACCTTTGGAAACCAATTAATTGGGGCCCACTTCAATCAAACCAGCATGCAATTTTAAGAGGATGCATCCATATGCTGTATAATGGAGTCCAGATATTAAATCAGTTCTATGGCAGCTTGTCTTAAATTTTTTTTTGAGAAATGCAACACAGCATATCAAACAAGATATCATACATATGTGGGAACCTAGAATTTATCCTCCCAGCTGGCTGCCAGCATGTTCCCAGCCAACTTCCAGGACTCCCCCCCCCCCCCCGTTTCCATTGAGGGTGTGTCTAGATTCAACTATAAACACGCCCATTTCATTGAATTGAAGGGTGTCACCATGAGCTGGAGTTCCCTCAACAAAAACACATAAACCAACCAAAGTCGGTCATGGTTTTCTCAGACTTGAAGTAGTTGCTGGAAGTTCAATAATGTTTGCTTCCCCTCAGTATTTATTATTGATATCTTTTTTTAACATCATACATCCTGATTTTTAGTGGTGGAGCATAAAGAAGTACATTTACTCAAGTATTGTTCTTTTTTCCAGGTTCTTGTATGTTACTTAGTTGCATTTTCATTATATGCTACTTTATACTTCTACTCCACTTCAGCAACAGAGGCAAATATTGTACCTTTTACTCACGTTTATCAGCTTGTTCCAGCTCTTTATTGAAGTCAAGTAACACTGAGTAAATATTCAAACCAAATACTGAATGCTATAGCCCTATTCCCTCAAATGTAAATATTATTGATATCTTGCTCCCTCTCTCCCCTTTATTTCCAGTACTGAAGCTGTTAATGGCTTTGACTGGTTATCTAACTTATGACCTCCTAACACTTTTTTTTGCCTTGTCTCTTTTAATAGGTACAACAATACATGAAGTGCTTTTACAACCCAACACTATCCGCGCTGTCTCAGTGACATAAAACGGCAACTTCCCTCAGAGGGGGCAAGAAAACCTGTGGATAACACCACAATGGCCCATTAAGTGTGAACACAAAGGACACCGTAATGCTTTTGAAGTGTTTGGGCTCAGTAAGGAACACAGACCAGTAGACTACTGTGTCACAGCCCTGTCCTTGAGAATTTAACTAAATCGCAAAAAAGGCTTCCGCATATTAATATTTTCATGACCTGACCATCATGATGTGACAATAATCATTAAAAATATGCTCTCTGTGGGAAGCACACCCACTCATACACATCAAATATGGTAAGAACAGCTGTTTTCTTGTAATATCCAGGAAGTAGCATTAATCTGAACAAGGTATTTCTTTCTTTGTGTAAAAACATTGTCAGTTTGTTCCGGTACTAGTGCTGATAAATCAGCTGTTCAGACGAGTGCCGTACACAATATAAAAGCAGCACCTATAATCACTCAAAATGTGTTAATTTGCACAGTATGACATTATATAGCAGCACCCTTTTGCAATGCAACCTCAATAGAAGCTGCTGCTTTCATTTTCATATAGGCGAGTTCTGTTGAATAATGCATCTTTTAGAGCTTTCATGGACAGAATACATGGTTTAATCAGTAACTAGAGGCGTGTCTACCATTGCAAACTTTGCAACTGGGTTCCACATATGGCACCATAGGGGAGTTGCAAGCCCCGCGTTTACTTTCATTGTAGGGAATCTCTTTTCAGCCAAGGACCCGGAGAGGTCCCAGCACCGCTTTAAACTTAATGTTTACCAGAGATGTGCTGATAACGTTTTTAGAAATAAATCATTTAGCATTAAAAAAACCTAGTTGACTGAGACCGAAATGTCCAATTAGTTGACTAATCGACTAAGAGGAGAAAGCCCAAGATTGTACCTGCATAACATTAGAATGTTAGCATTGTCATTCCGAGCATGTCAGAATATCAAATTTAACAGTTGGCTCAAAGTACTTTTGTCTTTAGGTACAGCCCACACAGCCACCGTGAAAATAGACTCTTAGTCTTGTTAAGACAAGATGCCAACTTTACCTGTCTTCCTTGCTGTCAACACTATTGCTTTTACTGTGACAGTGAAATACCACTATGACTGCACAACGTGGAAATCTAAAGGGGGTTATTTTCACCAATTTGAGAGAGTACTGGCTTGTCTAGGTTTCTGAACAAAGGTTTTTTTTGTTTTTTTGTTTTTTTTTACAATCGAAAATGATTTAACTATTATCATTTATATAATATTTTATTTACACTGCACTTATAAAACCAAATGTTTTCTTTTTCTTCTCTTGTTTCTGGCATAAAATACAGCCCGGATGTTTGCATACAAACATTTTGCTCCTCTTTTGGCTGAATTTGTATAAATGCAGGCAAACTTTTAGCAAGCTATTGATACTAAATCAGTTGTGCCTGTCCCTGCCTGGTGCCAGGTCCAAATATAGATGTCGTTCCATGATTAACAGCCACATATCCCCATCCCTAAACTCCTACCAATAAATCAGCACGATACCTTGAAGGAGCAGCTTTGTATGGAATGACTGATATGTCAGTTGGTAGTAACTGAACTTTTGCTTATGATTTTATTACAAATGATGGGATAAACTATCATATGCATTTTAATTCAAATTGCTAATGTTTATTTAAGTTATACTTATTAATTAAATAATTAATTTTCAAGTTACTATTCAATAATTTCACCTGATGGTGTCCCTTCAACCCAGAGCTATTACCAAGTGTAACAAACTTTGAGGAAAAATATATGATAAAGTGATGAAATACAACATTTGTTGAAGCCTTTTCCGTTTGTGGCAATAGAACAATAAGGCTTTCTAGATGTTGCCCTGTCTTTGTTACATACCATCAACTTAGGAAAAGAAGCTAGGACTTGAGCTTGCCTGTAAACACTTTAACCACCAGCTAACCGCAGTTGAAAAACGTCCCTTCAATAATTTGACATCCAAGGGTTTAACAGCAGGAGGCATGAGGAGCAAGTAGGCTTGGCTGTGGGCAGAGGGACAAGGCAGCTGGAATGATTTCAATGAACAGCCAGAGTGGGATCCATCTGGGGCATCCTGGGAGGCCAGAGTGGATGGAGGAAGCAAATGGCCCTCAGGGTTCAGGCGATTAGCTGGAGCATTTCCTGGAAATGATGGAAGGTAAGAGATGAGAGAGTCATAGAGAGAGAGAAATCAGGTGGCTCCGAATTAGGCATTAGATGGACTGCTCTGCAAACGATTTGTGTAAGCAAAACCATAGTAACGTTAGCCATATCTGAGAATAGAGATGTTGTTTAACGCCGCTATACTTGACAAGGTGTGCATTCTGACAACATGGGGAAAACAGCCCTTACAGTCGGGATGCTCCCTCCCGTACTCATTCCCGCGCTGTCGATCCGCTCCAAGTATAAGCCTTTTGTTGACATGGAGCCCTCTCTTCACTCAGTTGTACCTGCTTACCCTCATTTGCTGGGGTGCCTCGACCGAGTTAGCCCAAGAAGTGGCGCATGGGTGCTCTATCACACCGACGCTCCCTCCTCCTCATTGTCACGTTGTTACTCTGAGAATGAGCGAGGCGGCTGAGCTGTGATTTCTCATCTCATCCAAGCATTTACAACCTGTCCTGCTGCATTGGTGATCACTAGTGGGAAATCTTGGCAGAGAGATGTCGGTGGTGGACTTCCGTGGGTTGCTTATGTACCGTACACCAATGTGATACTGTCATCATCATCATAATCATCGCAGCATATTATCGCAGCAAAGCATTGTAGCAAAGAATCGCAGCAAAGCTTTAAAGCATGGAAATGCAGAAAAGCATCCCAGCAAAGCATTAGATCGCAGTGTCGGCTGTTATCCCACTGCTGCAGTCATCGAATCTTGGTTGCTCAACACTACTCCGCTGACTCGAAGCAGATGTTGTGAAGATCTGTGCCGTCAATAAGGCCAGGACATGACGGGCACTGATGAGGCTCTTAAAGCGACGACCCCGTCTGTGGAGATGAGCAGTGGCCGAATTTGTGCTTGTGATTGGAGATAATTACCCATAGAGTCCAGTAAAGAGTGGAGCCTGTGTGAGTTAGAGCTTCACATGTGCCTGTATGTACATGCATACACACATACACTCTTTCTGTAGTAATGTAAAAATGCATCATTAGCATAGCAATGACATGTAACAATTTGTCGGTTACAAGCAGTAATCCCAGTAAGCGTGTGTCATGCTTTCATTTGAGAGGATTCTGGAGATTTTGACTCACTATGAAACATTTGAATTCTTTTGTAGCTGAACAGGCAGGCTGATTTTTCATAACCATCAGAGAGGAGAGCTGAAAAGCAGATCATTTGAGACTATTGCAGCCCTGATAGTGAAATTCAAATTCATCCCAGCATACTGGAATCCTGATGAGATCAGAGTCAAAAATGGGCAAGCTAGAATACAGCCATAATGATAGGATGGGCATCAAAAGATTTATATTCTTTCATATTCCATTCTCTGCAACACTTCCATGCGGATTTTAAAGTGCTGAAAAAAAGACGGCCCAAGCCTTTTCAAATACATCACTGTCCACAGCAGCTATTGTTTAATCCCATCAGATGTGCTTTAGGTGGGAATGAATGAAGATCTCGAAGATATCTGTAGACAATTATAGACAACTGGGTGGCTCATCTCTTCTGGCACATACAGCTGGAGAATGAGATCCTGCAAACTTGCGTTTTAAATTCAGTGCTGTCTAAAGAGAGAATAAGGTAAAACTATCCTATTGTGCCACACTCTGAAATACAACTTTTATTTTGAATTAACAACCTCTCAGTGACCTTGTTCAGCAACTTAAGAATGCATATGGATTGCAAATACGCCCCATAAATTCCATGGTCAATGCCTTGAAAATGTGTTTAAACTCAAATAAATTAATTGTATATTAAGAATGTGTCATCAAGCAGACAGAGACAAATGGTTGTTATTAACGGCCCACAGTTCTCCTTATGTTCTGCTGCAAGTTTAGAAGTCACGTATTCTAAAAACACTTGAATCTTATCACAGAAGGCCAACTGCTAACAATTACCAAGTGTGGATGAAATGACATCACCCTGAATGTGGTGTCATCACTAGGCATTATTACTCAAAGATCGTGATACTGTTTACTGTATGTCAGGACGATAGATGACCAGCACAATACAAAAAAAATGTATGTAATTTTCATGACATAGTGTGGCAAACCAGGGGAAAAAGCCGAGCAGACCCAACACAGGGGGCGGATACCCAAGCTCAGGTTGGGGGAGGTGATGGAGGGAGTCTACTATCCAGTGCGGGTGCTGCAGCCACTAGGCATGTGGCATTGGTCACACCTGAGGCTCATCAGGTGATTAGAGTGAGCATATGTTCACAGAGCTGGAAAGCAGCAGCAGCAGACAATCCGGGCAGAAGACAAGGAAGATCTCCTGAACCACTGGAGACATGCTGTATGAAACTGGAGGTAATCCATCAGGCTCACCGCTCTCCTCTGCTCTACCCACACAGGACGAAGGAACTGCCTCGCACTGGGTGTAGACTGAAGGCTAAAGACCCTGACTGGGAGGAATCTTTTGTTAAGTTTGACCCCATCCCCCATTACCCTAACCTGTTTATTAAAGGACGCTTTTTGTTGAGTCTCCTGTTTTACTTCTGAATCTTGCCTCCACGTCCCGTGGGTTGCCACAATGGGTTGCATAGAAGAAGAAAACTGTGCAAATGAAAGTAAAATGCAGGGATTCTCTAAAGCAAAAGTTAGCCAAGATATAACACTATATTAGCTTGCACATTATACATTGTGACATACAAACCATTTACTCTGTCTTGGTTGTTCTGTTTTTATCTCCTTATTTTTTGTTTAAATTTGAATTTACCTTTGGGTTACACTGTCATTAAAAGCATTGTTGTGGGTTACCCCTTAAAATGATTAAGCCACAATGTGCAAGTCCTCCACATTGAAATACCAATAAATGGACGAGAGATCCTTCATGAGGAGGCTAAAGGTCTGTCTAAGACCTTCAGTTTATTGAACAGTTTGCAAGTTTAAGCTAAATGCATGTTTTAGAATTTTCAGAACAAATGGTGCCTTGTGTCTCAGAGGAGGGAATTAGGATGCATCATTTTGTTTCTGCTTCAACAACCTGGTTTCACTCCCAACTTGTTAAATACCAACAATTGGTCACTGCCCCTCGGCATCAGATAGCGTCACACTGCCCTTTCCTCAAACTCCAATGTAAACTACCCTGCGCCATTATTAGATGGTCAGAGTGAGATACTGTGGTCCACACAGGGTGGACGAGAGGGGAGATTGGTTAAAATAAAAAAAAAAAAGATGAAGCCAACCGTTGGTGCCAAAAACTGCTGTTCATCGAAAGGCCTCCCAGTGCTGGTTCAATCCCAATAGACCCTGGCATGTGCGGGGGTTGGATGATGTCTGTGCTGCGGCATCAATTTTTAAAGGGATGTCAGAAACTGTCTGTCCATGAAACTTGATTAAATCCTGGAATCCCAGACAGCCCCAATCAACTGACTACTTTTTCTATATACCAATCTGACAGAACAGCGGACTCTGGCAAGAAAAGAGGAGTTGTGTGCTTTATTGAGAAAACCGTAAATTGATTGATTTTCGCAGTGTGAAATTTTATCGTTCTTATTGTTCTATTTGTATGTTACCAACGGGCAACTAGGCGCAACAAGGCCACAGGGTTAACGTTAGCCAGCAGCCTAGCTTGTTAGATTTAGCTAGCTTGGACTTGTTTCAGCGAGCATGCTTCATTCGTCCCGCCTCAGCTTCATCTACGCTCCACCTTTTTGGATTAGCGGTGATTTAGGCTGTGTCATCACTGCCAATACACCAACAGCCCCACTTTGAGCGTCATTGTAGCTCTTCAGTAATCTATTGGTGATGTCACAGAAACTACTTCCATGTTTCTTACAGTCTATGGTGGAAACTGATACATCCATACCACGTCGTCCATGCCCCGTCCAAAACGGAGACTACAGGGGTACCTAAACCGTTGTCCTTTAAAGTGTATGGCCAGTAACCAAGGGTCCGTATTTGATGATTTTGGAGTGAGATTGTGTTGCCTTCAAGGTGAAATGCACATTTACTTTAATTTCTGCCGTATGATCCTCACTATTGACATTTGAAGATTAAAATGGATAAACCACACCAAACGTACATACAGCACGTCGAACCTCTAAAAATGAAATAAACTTTTAACTGAGTTTTTATATCTGTGAATCTAACCCACATTTATTGTTTCAGCAATATCCAACTGAACAATATATATATTTTTTTCTCTACAACTATGTTCTTTCATCTGGTTGTCCCTCCTACCTTTGCCATCCAGTGCACATCCACTTGAGTATTGGTCTTCTGGTAAAATTGTGAAATTCTATCCATTTATATTTCTTGACAGTACCTACTGTAATACCTCCCAAATCAAATAAATGTCACCATTCATCACACAAGCCAGTCTGTTCTGATCTGAGAGGTAGAGGAAAATTCAATTCACTCTGGCTTGACATCCATCTATCAACATCGTACTCTCTAATTGAACTTTAAGGTTAATAGTTTTAGTCTACACTCTGCACTGTTGTATATTATTTTTTTGCCAGAACTTGAAAAGTTATTAGAAACTCAAGAGAAAGTAAATACCTATATCGTTGCCTGGCATCTCAAAATACAACCCTGGACTAAAATGTTGGCATTGTAGGTTTTTAGATTGTAGGTAGATTTTCAATAATTGTTAATGAATCCTCTGGTTGCACACCAGAGGGATTTTACCCCTGATGAAGTTGATGGCATTTTGGTGTCAATTGAATTCCTGGCATTGAAATGAGATTTGACTTTCAAAAAACACTGTTTTCAGCACAAAGTCACAAAATGTATAATTTGGCGATTTCACAAGCACGCACAAAGAAAATATGCAGCCGTATTTTTCACAACAGACTCTATGATCTACATTACATGTTTCTTTGTGTGTGTCATTAAACAATTGGAAATGAGTGGTACCACTTTAACGTGTTATTAGTTGAGTCTAGTGTATATTTGTAAAATCTGATCAAAAGGTCTGCATCCCAATCATGTCATCATAAAAATATCCATTTTTCTTACTAAATTGGACAGTTTTTGGCACAGCGACAGTTGTAAGATGAGTACAGTGAGAGACAGAGGTGAAGCTAAACAGATCATCAATATTCATGGGTCTACAAAATAATTGACCGGATGTGATGAATTAGGGAATGAGTTAAAACATGACCTATTGTAGACCTAAAAATAACTTTTCAGCTGTGTTATTCTCCTCCAAAAAAAGCCACGCTTTACCTCTTTGCAAGAAGAAAAGAAACAATGTCTTACAGAAATCTCATCTCATATCCACAATGTAAATATTCAGCACGTAGTGCCATCTTTATTTTGAAGAAAAGTAAAGTGTGATACTTGTACAACAGCTAATCCGCCCACCGGATCAGACCAGTGGGTTCATGCTGAAGTTGGTTGTTGTATTACAATATACATCTCTTTGATTTTGTTTTACACAATTATTCTTTTTTTTTTTACTGTACTAACCTGTCAACACTTCTGAAGTGGGGGTATATGGACCAATAAGCTTGGGAGGGACGGCTGCACAAAAGGACAGACTAGTCTTTACACTGTGTATGGTCTTTGTGCAATTTAGCCCATGACTTTCCCTTCAGCCAAATACATATCATTGAATATTCAGGCTCTAGAGAGAATAAAAGCCTGGAATACAAGGTCAAAACCATATCCAAGAGATATACTGAATTAGCCTCCATGGTATTTACATAAATTTGCTTATTCATTATTTAATTTCATTGAAGTATTCTGTTCCAGTCTTATGTCACTGATGTTGAATTAACATTTTGGCATATTTTCCTGATATCTGACTACTCTCGTGCCTGCCTCACCAGTCTTCAGTGATTCTAATGTGCTTACTGCCACCTCGTTGGTCATTTGAGTTGCAAGGGGAACTGCCAGCGATGCACTGACCTCTTGAGTCAGTATATGGATGCGTCCCTAATTAAATACACTTTTAGTAGAGAGAGAATAGACTCACTGGATCATATCGCTGGTGCTAGTTCACTGCAGATTTTACCTGTACATTGTGAAACTGCTCTATAGTGTATGCATGAGTAAATACAGATGGTGCCGGGAAATCTTGGAGGCTGTATGCCTTTACACTGTAGGTATTTGTGTTGCCCAACACTGTTGAAGGTGTACACACTGCATATACAGTATTTATGATTTATTTATTTTCTCTGCTATCAGGCATGCCCAAGCATAGACAGGAGGCAATGAGAGGAGATTAGGAAGATTGTATTACATTGGGTCATTGACATTGAGATAGCTTTCTGACAATACTCTAAGACGGGTGAAAATGTCTGAGTCACAAAACAGAGAAGCAAAGGCCTCGTGAGAAAACGTTTTCATATGGTTTAGTCCATTTCAGCCCTGCACTCAGTTAGGGGACTTCATGGTCCAGTGGGTTTGCACAAATTCTACAGTATACTTGTGGATAGTTAATTTTGGGCTCTTGACCTGCAATAGATTTAGGTGCAGCAAGTCATGTTGAAACCCCTCAGATAAAAACACTTGATGGTAGGATGAGATAAAGTGTACTCTCTCTCACATGTTAAAATGAGATAAGACCCTTTTCTCTCATATTAAATGAGATGAACATCAATTATTTCTTCATACTTCCACTGCTCTCAGTTTCAGAGCACTGATTGTGAGTTCGGAATTGCTGCTGTAGCCAACCAGCCAGCCACCCGATATGACTTTCTGGGTACATTTTCATGACCATCATTTAAGCCTTAAATGACTGTATTTCACTGCTATAGGGTTGATGCTGCAATCAACGTAGGCTACAGCAGTTTCTTCTGTTGTCACAGGCTCAGTCAGATGACCGGTGGTGCAGAAAGGTTCTGGGCTGATGAACAAGCACACAGGCCTTCCAATTACAGCGGCGCTCTCTCTATTCAAGCCTTTGTGACACTTTGAGACACAAATTAGTCTTGACTAGCAAAGAGCCCTCTTGTGTCTGCCTTTTACCTGCTCCCATTCCTGTCTTCTAATTCAATTTACAAGCAGCAAATATGATTGCCAAGTGGATTCTAGACTAAACTGATCTTACTGCTCCTTTGTTGTCTTCTTGTAATTGAGTCACAGATGAGTGACTATCCTCCCCCAACATCTAATAAAGATACACATGAGATACTTTGGTACTGTCAACCTATCACAACACAACCCACACATCTGAGAGGGCAAAGGCATGTTGAGTTCATTTTTTATCAGCTCTTTTGGCTGCTTACAATAGGTGGCAGGATGCCAAGTTGGTACCATCAGAAGCCAGTACTGCTGACATACTGCATGTACTTGCTACACACTAATACAAATTCAAACCCACACACAATGCCTGCATATATCCAACACACTCTCACGGCAAGTCGTGAAATAGTCAGAAAATATGATCTATTTGTTTTGTAAACAGGGACACAAATTGTTCATTTGTTATGCGTTGCTCGGCACGAGTCGCGACAACATTACGCTACAAAACACTTCTTAGGATTGGGAAAATAAACCACCTAGAAGTGTTAAGCAGTGTCTGTATCTGCAGATACCCTGCTTTTACCTGTATGTTCCTTTATTGCTGTGTTCAGGACATTTTTGGGCATCAACTTAGCGTGCTAGTTCGTAAGCACGCATCATAGAGGAAGCTACAAAATGGTGGAAACAGTGCCAAAAAAAAACTTCAAATATAGCCAAGATGACAAAACTAGTTCCAAAACGAGAGTGAATCCAGGGTTGGCTTGAACCTGCTGACTAGCACCCCCGCCACAGTCAGTGGACGTGTGCTTCTGGTGTTGTTGAGCCAGGAAAGACGGGAGGGGACTTTGAATGTGGTGTTTAAACCACATTCTCATTCTGCCTGTAAATGTTATGACTTACCGGTTAGCATTACTGTGGCCTACAAGTAAATGAAAAAAAAAGGAACATACCTACCTCAATTAATCAGTGGTTTAATGCACCATCCGGCACCCAAATCAAACACATCCCCAATGCTGCATAACAATGAATGAATTCTTGATTTAAATTACACCCTAACTGCTAAAATGCTCATAGCGGATCCCTCAGGTGATTTCTTTGTTCTCTGAGGAACTTTTACTTTCAGTGAAGTGTGTGAGGCCTTTCTGCAGACAATCATTCTCGCAATTGTGACGACTGCGCCTCTTTCAGTTCAAAATGTTTGAATGTTTGAGGAGGACATGTGTAATTGAGAGGCTGAGTGGAGTGTAGAGTGGATTTTTACATTGGGAATAAACTTGAACTCAGAAGATTAATAACTACCCTAACTAACCTGTTGGAAATTGAGGACTCTGCGTTGCTCAAGACTTACAGATTGCCTTTCAGTTAACTGAGTATTAACAAACCCATTGTGATTGTGACTCTCCGGAGGGGAAAATCAACGTTCCTGTAGGCAGCGTAGTATTGTGTGTGTGTGCGCACTACCCGGAAATCTGTGCAGCGCTCTTGCTGTGATATGTATGTAGGCTGCAGCAGCTGCTGTAGAGTTTGTTTGTTACATTACCTAACCCAGGTTATCTAGGCTAGTTTATGTAGCTTGATACCCTAATGATTGTTGTTGCCCTTCCCGCTGCTGTATCCTATAGCTTCTTATTATTTCATGGCAGTCAAAATTTATTTGAAATTTGTCCACTTTTCTAGTTAATAATAAGGCCATACTGAAGAAGGTGCAAGTATTACTAATAATCAGTTGTGTGTACAGTTGTGTGTAAATAATAGTGAACCAAGTCGAGATTTCATTTTATCGTTAGATGGATGTTTAACCCTGGGACAGATCAGGTAAATAGTAGGTATTACATGCATCCTTGGAAGTTGATACACTGTAGATACCCTGTGACTCCCTCATTGGATAACCTGTCTGTAAACTATGAGAAACACTGCATTTCAGTTTATTATATCATGTTTGTTATTTTTATTATATTGGTTATTCTGTAAACACGACTTATATTGCATGTCTGAGCATCCAGGGAGAGGGATCCCTCCTCTGTTGATCTCCCCGAGGGGGAGTTTTTCTGTTTTCTAATCAAGGGTCAGAGGGTGTTGTATTTTAAAGCCGCTTGAGGCAAACTTTTTATTTGTGATATTAGGCTATATGAATAAAATTGATTTGACAATACCTATAATTTAATAGCATATGCCATTTACGAGACATATCTGCTTCCAGACAAATTGATCCCGCCTCGCTTGCCTCGTGTTCAGTCTGACTGACCTCGTAATTGTAAGGCTCTCCGATGTCCAGCCAACTTGAAAGACGGGGTGGCATTGACATTGAATGCAGAGAATATAGATTGTTCATATCCTTGTTTATAACTTCACAGTGAAAATGCTTGGCAGCATGTGGGCAATAACAAAAAGCTCACGCTATGTCTTTCCTCTCTGCCTTTAGCACTGCATGCAAGTACATTTTGCACTGCGAAATTTGGTCTGACAGCACCATCAGAACCTTGTGGGAGTGTTAGTCTTGTTACACCTGCTAGGGCATGACAATTTACACAAATCATACTGTGGACTTTGGCACATCAGAAAAATCCTAGCATAACTGGACCCAACTTCAGCATGATCAGAGGTGTGTAGAGCCTAAACATTAAACTAAACAGGTGTTTTTGAAAGGAATAAGTAGAATTGAAGATAGATGACTTAAATTAATTGGACAATTTAAAAATCCTTGTTATTGTTACCAAATGCAATAGCGTGTGGTTGGTATTGTTTTCACCTTTTCAGTCCTCTCTGTCTGTGTGTGAGACATTATCGCAAAATGTGATCTTGGAGACACCTAGTGTACTAAGAACTACCACAAAAGCAGATTTTGGACAGATGTTGTCATGGCAATGGCCTGACAACTGTGCATGCAGTCAAAAGTCTTTCAGAAAGAGTTTTATTATAGGTAGGAAGTACACACTTTCGCCCCTGGGCTGATTTGGCGTCGTGGCTGGTGTGATGGTCTCCATGGTTTGTTCTTTTTTTCATACTCTGCCGCAAAAGGTTAAACTGTCTATTGTAGCAACGACAAAGCTTTGTTGTATTCACACTATAAACATTCACACTGACAGAAAAATAAATAAATGTGGCTACTATTTGACATTAAAAGTCAACTTTATGTAAAAAAAAATTTACACAAAAGACCTAAGACCCTTGTCTAATTATGGTCAATTATGTAGATTTAATAAACCATTATGCACAGCCTCCAGGAAATGAAGGATTTGAGCGTTATCGGTGTTTTAGGGAAATTACACTGCTTTTGAGGACTCCGATTTCAGCCCCTCACCTTGCATTTCATTCATGCCCCAGTGTAATAGTTTGACAGGTTCTGTGGTCACGTCCCTCTACCTGAAATGTCCTTCTTGAACATAATTATTTTGGTTTTGTTCCAGCACCACACTGCCTGGTTTTGCATTTAGTGTGTTTTCAGAAATGCCAGTGATATGCAGATGGAATCGTAAGTCAAAAACCCTATTCCCTCCATGTTCAGAGCAAGTCCGCTCCAATGCTTTGACACCAAGCTGAGGTCACCACTAAAACACAACAGGGACCCATGGATTTGCTGGTATGTCAAGCAAGATTTAGGGGATTGAAAGAGGCAATTACTGCGGGGTCGTAGAGCTGTGTTCGCAAAATAAGCCGACACAACCTGATCAGGATTATGATGCCCTAATTTCCATAAATCTGCCATCACCACGGCAGGAGGCACGAATGACTGATTGTAATCGCATAGAATTTGCCACGATTAAAAAACCTGCCAGGTCAAAGTGCCAATCAAAGTGCAGTAACACTGTGGCTTCTCATTACTTTAACTTCCAGTTTGCGTCAGTTGAAATGCAGATGATAATTGCTTGGCAGGTTTTTGTTTATTATCTTTTCTTTTGCACCTTGTGATCTCTCTCCAAGGACTGTCGTAGTTCCAAAGTAGAACACAGCAGCAATTCCCCCAAATGTCTTTTGTTTGCAATGTGGCTTGAACATGATAAATCATAATCAAGAGGCCTGACTTTGTGACACTGACAGCTTTTAACCTTGCATTGCAGAGGGGATGCTTGTTACAGTGCTATATATGCAGCAGACACTTTGCTACATCTGCTTCAGCAAGTACATCACAGGACATTTTTCAAAAGAATGTAGAGTGGTTTCTAGATCTGCACTTGGAACTCGCAAAAATAGACGCAATACACTGCAGCAGTGTGTTTGGGCAAGTACACCTTTAAGACATATTCACACTCACACGTACACACTTTTACAAATACTAGTTTCACACTTTGCAATCTATCACACAGTGAAGTCAGTCTTTTTGCCGCTATTGTCTTACATGAAAAGGTTAGTTGAAAAGATGAACGTGGTACACTTGTAATTCATTGGACAAACACTTACTCTGTTAATGTTTGCATATCCATCTATTTGTCAAAAGAGTAGCAATGCATGGATAGTTTCGGGCGGGGGGGGGGGGGATACAAAATTACATGTATCACTAGAAGATAGCTATATACCACTGGGATAATTAATTTAGTTTTTTCTGCTCATCGAACAATTATTTGTTGCCTGTTGCCAAAACCATGAGAATCTTTTAAATCCAGTTTTAGAGCCATTATGATTTTTAAATGAATGCCAAGTTAATGTCATGTATGGTGGTTTGAGGTGGGCTTTGTCAGCTATTGCTTGGTGTGGAGACTTTCTGAGTATACTAGGTGGCAATGTTGGTTTGCAACTATGGTGTCTGTTTCTGTGCACCTGTCGAAAGGGATATTCCCCATGAGGTGAGTCTGTGATCCTTGCCGTGCATCAAAGGGAAATGCTTGGTCGGCTTTGTTTTCATGGTTCAGTCATTGGAAGTAATATTTGCCTCTTTCTCAACCTCAGTTTAATAGTTGTATACTGATGTGGTAGTAGGTCTTCAGTGAAATAATGAATTAAGCAAATGGTTCTTTTATAATGGATGTTCATTGAACTCTGGAATTAGGTCAAAGGACAAATCTTCTGCCATGGTCTGTTCAGTATACAGTTTGAATTATGACGGAGGGAAAACAAGGTCAACGCATATATACTGACAGGGCAGTGCTTTGCCCATACTGAAAATACTATGTCACGCACATCTGCTCATCAGACAAGTAGCTGGGTGTTATTGCACGACACTAGCATTTTACTCAGCCAACAGCATAAAAGATTGAGTTGTGACACAGAATAAGAGTTACGGATGTAGATCAGACTAATAAATAGTGTCCAGCAGCAGAAAGGAGACGGGTGCATTAGTTTAATTCACTTACAGTCCGTAATGCTAGAGAGGCTGTCCGTGCCAAAAGCTGTGTCAGTCTACAGCGTCTGAAGCAGTGGCTTCACCATAGAGCCATTTACTGTAGAGCTAAATATATTGGATTATAAATGTCCTGTTCTGCATTTGGATGACGCCCAAGCTGTGTTTCAGAGAAATGAATATGGCACATGATATAAATCTTTCATAATTTATTTTCTATTAACATGTATTTTTTCACTCACAAATCGTGTCACATTAAATCATATTCTACAGGTGATACTTCAATGTTCCCATCTCTAACCCTAATATATAAACAGCAATACTTAAAGCCATCATATTACCATTCACAGCTCACTCAGCACGTCCGCCCACTAAAACCAATGCATCACCAACTGAGCACCTATGGGGAGAAAGGAAAGTCAACGTTTGTCTTTTTATGCTGCAACCGGCTTGTCTCCGGACCAGCACGTCAAACCATCGTAGGCCATTTGTTTTCACAAAGATAAACAATGTTCTTTGTGACAGACACAAGACTATAAGGGCTACACGTGAAAACCCGATCTACTCAATAAGTAACATAAAAAGCTGTGAATAGACAGATGTCCTTGGCACTGCATTGTGATTGATGACAAATCGTCAGAGAATATAGCAGTGTGCCTGACACTGCACATATCGCAACCTGATATATATATATATATTTACATTTTATTTAAAAATTATGAGGGTTGTTGTCTAAAATGTGAAAAATAAGTCAGGCTGATGTCACATATAGTCACTGGCGCATTAGCAGAGGCATTGTCATACTGTAGGACAGACGCCCACGGCAATGCATCTGAGAGAACACATTCAAGCAAAGAAAACGTGCACACACTTATTTTCCACTGCCCTTCAGGGCTCAATTTATCACACTGTGTTATAAAAGGCATGTGGTCGCCTTTGGCTTGTTTCAAACTGGTAAGAGAGCAGTAGAATCAACACTAACATTCACATACACAATGATTCTCAGGCATCACAATCACAAAACCCACATAATATACTTTTAAATAATTAGTATAAAATAAATTACTTTAATTAAAGGGTGCAGATTGAATGAAAATTAAAAGCACAAAGAAAAGACATTTGAGTTTTACGTAGACATGTAGATATACTGTCACATAATGTCGTGTTTACTAAATGTATTTATAGGTTGACAGATTGCCCCTGTTGAGTTGATTTATGTTCATCACAATGTATTTAAGAATCAAGCTTTGATTATACTTCAGACCCGGACAGATGCAGACTTGACTGCAGACACACATGGCCGTCCATACATACAGACACGTTCCAACACGAGAACACTAGAGAACAAGATGGAAACCTTGCAAAAGCAAGAAGATGAGCTCCTTTGTGGACCATTTCAGACACGGGCAAATGCCAAACTTTGTGTCACACACTCATCTTGATGAACATGGAGATGCATCGACCATAAATTGGTGATTTGTAATGGAATCGAGCAGCAGACGTTGCTGTACGGCATGCACTGTAACCACTTGGATTACATGGTGCTCCATTTTGATATTTTACATGACAGAATAAAAGGACAGTATTTTCTGTATGTTTTTTTTGATTTTGAAATGACTAATGGCACCACTTTCTGAGTGAAGTGGTAAATATGCTTTTACAACCTTGAAAGTTCAAAGAGCTCAGACAATTCCAGAAATCGTGACTGTGCTATGATTTATTTTTCCATAAAAGACATGCCGGGATGAGAAAGATTACATCCTGGAAATGACAATGCGGGTGAAAGATGGTGGAAATATTTTGCCAATCTTTGTGCATGTCATTTTTGACCAAATTTTTTATTTTTAATTTGGTTAAACAATGCAATTATGCAATTCCATAACGTTGAGCTTCTTTCAAATTGCAAGATGCCACATTAGTTAAACAACTTATACATAATGGCATACAATGTATGTTGAGGTTGAAGTTTGTTAAGGCTTTGCTGGTGTTTGTAAAAGCCTATGCTTACAGCGGCCTGCATTGCTTGTTAAACATAGCATTATCTGTTGTCACACTTTAATATTTTTGCAAGAGTATTAGACTCTGTAACAAGATTCATGCTCCTATATCTTATCTACTGCAATGGCAATGAATAAAATGTTTCAAATAGTAACCAACAGTTCAAACCCTACTGATTTTAACACTTATCCAAATCCAAATAGTACGGTTGGTTGAAATACAGAAAGAACTACAAACAGCAGAATCTCAGCAAGTCTCTGCTCTGTTATTTCTCACAAAAAAATGACTTCAGTTACACCTGCATGTAGTGTCTCCTTAAAGTTGTTATTCCTACTTGAGTTTCCAAGCCATTAGCTCTTCCACAAAGTTTCTACTGCCTTGTCAGCAGGCTTCCCCTCCCAATTTACTGCCACTGCAGAGGCCCCAGCACACACTCTGATTCAGCAATTAATGCTCTGCACCAGTGTTCTGGACAGTGACCCAACTATGTACCCCTGCTGTCTCCCCTCTGCCTCCTAAGGTTCAGGGTCTGTCTGGAGGGGACTCAGGATGCACTTGGAACTGGACCAGACATTAGCCAATGTTTTTCAGGGCCAAGAAATGCTCTGCAAGAAGCATGTCTCCATCAAAAAGGTTCCAGGTGTGCAGTTGATGGATATTATATGGTTGCCTTTGGAGAAAAGGGGAAAAAGAGCTGTATCTCACGTTGTTATCCGTTTTTTGTTTTTTTTGGCAGATTCCATTTGAAGGTTCATTGTTCTGCAAAGTTATGTGCTAAAATGTGATATTCTGGGTAATGCTGAAATGATTGTAACGGATGAGAAGACATCTTGTCACATCTCATCATGTGCAATAAGAAAGTAAAGTAAATATAGGCAATGGGTGTATTTTCACCAATGCCTTTTGTGCAGTCATCATATTTCAAACTCACTGACCCCAAAAGAGTCACTCTTAGTCAATTATGCAATCCTAGATGTGAATCCATCATAATTTAAAAAGACGGAATAGCCAGTGACAACTCTGATGACAAAGGAAATAGCGATTGTCTTTCTGTAGCTATTTAAAGATGGTGATCTAAATCTGCTGATTGGCAATGATTTAGAACGGCCGACTTTCGTATGCTTACTGCACGGAAGTATTAAATAATGCTAATTGTTTCTCAATAAATTGGTCTCAATTCAGTTTTTCTTTGTTCGTTTGAAAAAATCAGAGCACAGTACTGTATATTTGTGTACATCCGCTCTGGGCTTGTAGATATCACTATGTAGATATCACTGAAGAGCATCAGTATCCTTTACCTCAGAAAGGTTTGGAGGTTTTTCCTTTTTTGTTTTGTGTCACTTCTTTTTTGTCCCCTGGTTACCTAATGTTGCACTGGTATATTTATCCATGTTGTGAACAAAGTCAAGTTTTATTTAGTGACAGCATTACTGCTGGTGCAACACTTAATGGCACTCATTGGGAATTTAGTAGGAACTAAATTGTACAACCCTGCAAAGCTGCCTGTTGTAAACAACATATGTAGCATTATATCATTATTATTTGTAAAGATCTCTTGCAAAAAGCTCAGTATATCCCATCGCTTCGAAAAGGTTAAAACCACTGCTCACTAGACCGGATCACAGAACTGTTTACCCCTCAGGTAAGTAATGAATTTAGCAAGAGTTTCCGTTCACCTTCATCTTACAAATGGGGAGAATGACAGGGGATAATACATTTGAAGATCTAATCCCAATGGATGAATTTAAACTTTTAATGTTTTTTAATGTCTGATATGTCTTGATATTAATGAGATGAACTTATTAAAGATAGCTTATATGTGCCAATATACATTTTTTTTGTTTTTTATTTGATGATTCAGTTTTTTTAATGATGAATCACAATCCTATTGAGGGTGAAACCCTAGAATTAAAATATATTGAAGTTATGAATTATATATACTTGAGTAGCATCAAATGAAACTAATAAAAGGGATCTTTTTCCAGGTAATGACTTATTTTAGTTGCTTTGAAGAGCCTATTATTTAGAATTAACATACCATTTTACATGAGCCCTGAAAAGCAAACTAAATGATCAAAAACTGATCATATGACATCGAAGGCACCAAACTAACAAGTGTAACACATATCCCTGCGTCCACAGAATGCATACACAGACATGCTAATGAACATCTTCCTCTGATAAACACCTGATCAAAGGATGATTATACTGCTGATAATAAATCCACAAGTCTTTTGAATGTGCATCATTACCTCAAGCAGTGAAGATGGAAGACAATACTGTTTTCTTGCCTGCTAGCCTGTCTGTGTCTTAGCAAGGATGATTGAAACAAATTAATCGATATGGCTGAAGATTTAGGAGAAAAATCACACTTGACCAGCCATCTGTGGATTCAGGTTTAGCTGGCATCCATTTCTAATATTTATCACTTGTAGTATGACGTGTAAAAGAGGGGAATCATGACAATCAAGGATGCTAAACAGCACTGCATTCATAAAAGATTTTGCAGACAAAGGAACAAAGCAATATAGTTATCGCACTCACTAGATTGTCATTCTACCGCTAATGTAATTTATGCATTTCTTGTTGTCCATATATAGTTATAGTTTTGAACCTAAATTGTGTTGTACTTGCTCGCTTCATGTTTCAGACAGAAACACTTTGTTGAAAATGTTCTGTTTTTCACAGCCATTTTGCAACTTTATGTACCAACTCACTGCAGTTTAGGCTTCTATTTAAACATGAATGGGAGGCAACGTCATTAAGCTTGGTTGATAACTAAATACAGGATAGAGTTTGACATCAATCATTTATTCATGCTCCTATTCCTGGCACACACATCACATGAGTAGTTAGTGTGGAAAAATACTCTGTATGTACTGAGAGGATGGTGACAAGCAGGATGAGTGTGCTTCAAATAGTGTGGTCTCATAGGAATGGAGCCTGGGGCCATGGCATCCATCAGGCCACAGATGAATTACACTGGTGTATATATACTCTTTAAAGCTTGTACCTTGTAAACAGACCAATACTTCATCCAATCTGGCTCTATGGGCGGGAAAAACGATGGTAAATTGGAGGAGTTGGGTGCCAAATGAACGAATAGAATATGGGTCTGGAAACCAATGTTGGTTTGCCTAAAATGCTTCTCACTTACACATGGGTCTGCGTGTTGTGGTTTCATGCAGTAGACATGCATGCCTCAATACGCTCATTGAAAAGGCTGGTTGAAGATGCTTTGTTCTGTTAGTCCAAACATTGACAGCAATGCATCAATCTCTGCTGTACCTGAGTGGTCAAATTCATTTGTCACTCTCCAGCTTGCTTTGCATGAACAGTTCTTGCTAACTGGGATGGACAGTATGAAGGCGATCTGAGAGTGTCTCCTCCCAACCAGGCCCACATAAAGAAATGTAAGTTCTGGTACGTCAGGTTGCATTGATGCATGTAAGAGCCTCCTCTGACAGTTAGTCCCTCTGGCTTTGACGCTCATTCCTTTTTAGTGCAGCAATGAGTGTGTGTGTGTGTGTGTGTGTGTGTGTGTGTGTGTGTGTGTGTGTG
>NW_022280050.1:3732164-3796661 GCF_004355925.1 Anarrhichthys ocellatus
TGTGTGTGTGTGTGTGTGTGTGTGTGTGTGTGTGTGTGTGTGTGTGTTGGCAGAAGTAGTGGGTAATTGGATATTACAAATATAAAATGCAAGCTTTAACTGGTCCGGAGCACAAAAAAACTATACCCTCCACACAAATATGGCTCCAGTAAAAGAATTGTTAATTTCTTTATGTGGATAAAATTCTGATCCTGATGCAGCAATGAGTAAGGGAGAGCTGGTATGAAAGTATCACTTTTCAGATAAACATAGATGTAAAGGATAACGTTAAAAGACAGAAATTAATTTGTTTTGCTATCAACAATTTACATGTGTGTTATATCAATACCAGGTGTTATTTTATACAAATGTGGAACAACTTTGGTAGAAAGTGGCTTTGAACGGAGGTTGTTACATTTCAAATGTAAAGTGCAGACAACAGAGACATTGTATCCACTCAACCCCATGCATCTTCTGTTGGTGAAAAATGGCATACACATGTTTTAATGAATGTTTATGCAATTTGTATTCAATAAAGCAGGCTATTTTTCCTATTTAATAAAAGTGACACACACAGCTGAGCAATAATTCTGTTTAACTTACACATATTTAATGTTCCTCACCGGCAGAGAACTTCACTACACACACTCACACCAAACAAACTGATTGTACCTTAGTGTCAATTGACTGAATTGTATTGAACGTATGTCAAAAGGGTTGATACAAAAGTGAAAATATATGCACTAAGAAAAGAAACCCTTATAAACAATTGTCTCTGTGCCTGAAAATAGCATTAAAACGTTGAATATTCAAATGCTGCACTTTCCTTAAATGCAACAAGGATTAATCAGCGGAACAGACACGAGCGACATGGTATCATTCCTGCCTTCTTTGTACAAGACTTTTATACAACCTTTAACAGCTGAGAGTGCAACAATAGCTGTAAGCCGCTTTCCATGGTGTCTGACTCAGTCAAACTGTGTGGGACAGATGAAGACTTATAAGGACATTGGTTTCTAAGGTTTAAGCTTCACACAGAGATTTCTTTTAGCCTCTTTTATCTCACCTCTCTTTGTCCCTTTAGGGTCTTACCACGGCTAAGCTATTTGCCGTCATGGTTGTCTGTGCTGTGACATAAATATCTTATAGCATTGTGTCACACGTTTTGAACTGTGCACTTAGAGCTACTGTGTGTAAATTTCCCCATGTTAGATGCGCTGGCACGGTCAATTGAACAGGAGTGACCCTAAAAACCTGATGAACTTCTCTCAATAGCAAAGAGAAGAGTGTCTCCGACTCCAGTACCTGTGCTAGTTTAGTGCAAAGCAATATAACAATAGTCTACTGATTTTTAAAGTAAACATGAATTATCATGAATTTAAATATCGTAAAGACATTACCTTTGACAGAGTTAAGGAATGTTGGTAGTAAGAACTATTTGAAGTTTGATATGGACACTGCCTTTACACATACAGAAGATACAACTTTCATCTCAATTTTAAGAAAAAAACATACAATGTAGGCAATAGTGTGGACAGTTAAACAAAAACCTAGTCTCTCTAAGTGCGCATCAAACACTTGGCAGGCAATGGCTCCACCTCCGTGCAACTCTGGTGGGCCGCTGCTGCTGTGGTGGAAAAATAAAAAATATATGAAAACAAAAACATATTTATACTCATTGTGCCCTAACAATTTCACCGCCGCAGAAGTAAGTTATTATCTCATTTGATTGTCAATAGTCTCTGCCCTGCATGTTCCTCTGACCAACTATTTCAATTACATTGAAATGAATCAGTGTTACAAGACCCTAAATTAAATGCATTTTGGTGTACTTGTTCAGTTTTATACCCAATTTACATAATGGTAACCCCTCCCCCTGCTTTACTGAGGAGGCTTGGTTAAGAACTGATAGGTTAATGTAAAGCCAGTCTACCATCTAATCCAATCAATTCATGATAATTGTGCATTGTAAAAAAGACCAACGGCTAAATGGAAATTGCTTTACTGAAATACATTTTGGCATTTCGTGGTTTACCCGAGCAAGAGCGTCATATAGGAACTTAATATTAAATTAATATGTGTTAACATTGCCATTGTCATATTTGGTTCATGTCTTTTTCGCAAATGTATATAGAACACTTGCTTCAGCTACTGACGTCTCTTGATTCGCTACCGGAGTTTGGTCATGATCATCCAATGCAAGGATCCAATACATGGATGATTTTTTAAGTCTTGTTAGAGTTTTGCTTTGTTTGTTACACTTGCTGCTTTTTATTAGGAGCATTTATGGTATTTCACCTACAGGCTCTAATTATCCACTAAGTCCAATTAATATTTTTGAGTTAATACATAAAGGATGTCAAAACAAAGCATTTTTGACTAACTCAGTTTTTATTTCTTAAATAGCAAAGCAGTATCTATGATGGTTGATGCTATGATGCAATAGCCATAATCAAAGTGATTTGTAATACAGGCACCGCTTTTGAATGTTTATTCTTATTTAAATCTATTGACCTCATTTAGTTACTTTTTGTGCTTAACTCAAAAATGTTCAACACAAAACCTACCAACCAAAGTGAGCTGTACGGTAAACTTCAGTTACTCCATGGCAAGTGCAATTTTACATTAATATTGTCAGAGAGATTTGCCTCAGTTTCCAGTTGTCATTATTGGATAACTTATTTTTATTTTGTTTGCCTGCAGTTATCAAAAACTGCCATAACAAATCTTCAAACAGTCTTCAATTGAAGATTTTTTTTCCCTTTTTAATTATTTCCCTCGGTGAACAAGTAAATATATGTCTTCCTTGAAGCAGAAGCATACACAGTTCTCCCTCCTTCCTGAAATGTATGCGCACTGAAATGTTATACAAACTATCTGCTATCCTTAAATCAGTGATAGGCCAGAATAAACATTATATCAGTATCATTGTCATGAATGTTTTCACTGTGTGGCCTCTGTATTCTGCTCCACACACCTCCGTCTCTCCACTGTCATCATGCCTGATTAAAACTCTCACTGCGGCTGCCGGAGCCGTCATTCATGTCATTGCCAAGGACAATCCTGTGATTTCCCCAACGGCGGCTGCAGCCGAGGACAATACTCCACTTAACAATTTCTCAGATGGATCAATTTATCTGTGCGAGAACCTGAAATGGTTCCACAAAGCTGAGAAACTGATTTGGTGCTTGAGAGAAGTGACACACCTGCCAGATAAGATATCATAAACGCATGAATTTGGAATTTAACCCTTGCCGGAGTAAAACGTTATCCATGCCTGTACTCTGTACTGTGAAAGCAAACAAATCAGCATTATATAGATGTCAACAACAGTCTGCAGGCTCATTGAGATTGCTGCATTATGTGAAATTGTACATAAATAGTTATTTTAAAATGATTCATACAAAATACATTTGACCATGTAATATAATGTATTAGGGACATTTTGATGGTGGTCATTTGAGCCTGACCACCAATCCTACTTGCTGGGCTGTGTCAGAGTACTTTCCCAATGAAAGCATGATATAATTCATAACAAACATTAATATTTTTAGCGAGAAGTTATCAGCAATAAACTATTCCAAACAAAACATTGGGAATGATGGCTATTTTATGTTAGGTAATTATGCTCTGATCAAAAGTAGATCCAATGTAAACATCCATCGCAAAGACATCTCAGTCAACGTGTGTTGCTAACATTGGCCAAGCTGGGTTATTCATTTATTTACTTTTAATTCTACATCAAATGACAAGTTTACATTGAAAATGGTCACCTGTGGTGATGAACCTGCAGAAAATGATTACCCAACAAAAAATGTAATTAATTATAGATTCAAATTGTTTATTTTTGTGTATGTGTTCAGTTTAATTAAATATCGAATTATTTAAAAGTTTAAACATTTTGATTTGTTTTATTATAGCATGACATTGAACTGGCTTCTTTTTCATTTATTTATATTTACAGAAATAACCCAAGGGTGATTGATATTGTCACAGCATTATTGAAAAATGTGTATCGTGGCAATATTTTCAGCTGTGTACCGTGCAGCAATAAATGGCTTTACATAGCCCATAATCACTTGAGGGTACACGATCACTTCTAACATTTTCCCACCTTTATGTGTTCAGTCAAAACTTTTCGGTGCTCACAAATCATTGTACACAAGTACATTATAATTAAACACAGATCAGGCACTATCATAAGACACTACACTGCCACAGAAAATAAATTATGCAACACAATAAGGCAATAACGGTGTCTCTTCTGTATATGGCTTCCTTATAGCCACATCAAACTGCACCTCGCAGCCTGAGTTCTTTTCCTGCTGTAATCAGCACACAGCACATAATGGAGGAAGTATGCCTACAAATCAAATGCAGTCTGACAGCTCCTCACCTTTCAGAGCATCCTGTTATCATACGTCAGTGTACTTTTATTTCATCCTTTTACAAATCAATGACTTTCCTCTGTGACAGAAACATTTGTCTCCTTTAGTTCTTTAAGCCTGAGACAAAATTCAAGCCCCGTGCTCAATGATGGAAACATTGTATTTATAGTACAACACTTGCCTCAAGTCAGTTGTGTGCAGGAAGTTTAATGTCAACCCAAATGAGATCAAAATTATCCCAAAGTGAAGTATGCTAAAAACTCATTTGAACACCATTGGAAGTTGTTTGGAACTAATAGAAAGTTATTGTAGACCTGATTGCACACAGCAATGCAGGTAACAGCATAAATTACATTTAATGAGTTTAATGAGTGCAACATAAATGACGGAAATGATGCTCACTGAAGATTTTGCCTATCCAAATATGTCAAACCCAAAGTCTTTGGGATTATTTGTTGTTCCATGCACCATTTTAGATAAATGCATTACAGGACTGTGTGAAGTATCATGGGACTTTACCATGGGACATAGTTGTATAAACATATTAAACTTATCACAAGCTTAAGTGATAATCAAGCAATAATAAATTACACTTTTACATAGCTGAGGGCTTTGGATCATCCTATGGCAGGACAGAGATGTTGCCATTTCTCACCTCTGTGCACAAGTTCCAGATTATACTCCTAAATTCATCCATTTTTGTGACTCAAGTTGTTCTTTACCCTACTTGACATTTTGCATGTTTATACAACCCTGTCTCTGATTAGTCATGTTCTCATGCAACTAATTTGCATTAACAATTCAATGCTAATGCAGGAAGTGGTGCGATATTTAAGTGCAGCAAAGAGTGATGCGGTCAAGGTCGTGGATCTGTGTCTACAGTAAAACTGCAGTTTACAGCTTCCCCATCCGGTCTTATATTGACGTCAACAATTACTTTTTTATTATTCGCCATAATAATGATATTTCCTATTTACCCTGTGTAACTTTAATGCAATTGCATTAGTTGCCTAACATGATTCATCACTTAACCTTAACGTCTCATAAAGTCTGCACTTGTCTGGGATTTTAATCATGGACCCCTTGTACCCAAAGGGAGAATAACATCCCTAGAACCAAAAAGCTTCCCTTATGTTTAGTTGTTTTAATAATTATTTTTGTTTGATCTGACACATGGAGTAAGATTGATGGAAAAACGTATTTAAAATCATCTGACATATTTCTGAAGTATGGTGTGGTAGAATTAATTTAGTACATCGTTTCTCCCTGTGCAGCAGGTCCAAATCACAGCTCAGTTTGTCAACATCAATTATACATTTAGTCACTCTATTTCCACAGTGTCCAAAAAAAATCAATGATCAACAAATGGAAAATTTGCTGCAGAGACAGGGAGTCATGTCACCCCCAATTATTTCAAATACATTTACCCCTTGATTAGCTATTATCAATTATTTGCAACTATCTTCAGGTGATTGTAGATTTTTGTTTGTGTGTCTGTAACAAATTGTACCAATGGTCTACCTTAGCAGATCACATTACAGCCACATAACACAATGGAATATATTATCTATGTGTGCTGGGTGCTCAGGTGCTGTTTGTCAAATCCATGTCCCAGTGGATGACACACTAATGGCTCCGTCTTTATGTGATGTTAATAAGTGCGATAATGAGCAGCGTGCTTCAAATGTCTCTTAGCAGTGAGCGATGATTAAATGATGTGCATTACAAGCTGTTTGCATGTGAACTCTGTTCTTATTTTTTCTCAGATTGTGTTTTGTAGGTGTCAATGGCCCGGGTTTAGTCACAGTTCATTTGTCTTGAAGCAGTGTAGGATGAGCCTTAAAGCTAGCATCTGCAAAAATTGATTGCCTTCTTGTTAATTTGCGACATGCCAGTGACAGTTGATCAACCGTTCTGTCCTGTTGCTACTTTTTGACGAGGTAATAAAAAGTCTTAGTGGTTCTTTCCAAGCATTTTTTATTTCTGTGTATTATGGGAAGGGGGATAAAATATCCCACTGTGTTATTCGGCTGAGTAGGGTAGAGATCAAGTTTAATTTGCCTGCCGAACTGTGAGGTTCCCGAGAACTTCCCCATGACTGATAGGCCATGTCACAGGTAAAGGGCAGGAGGATAAGCGAAGTTTCCTTCGAGTATAATGGAGGTTGTAAAATGTAAAAGAGCTCAGTGATGCATTTGTTGCCTCTAAAAATATTACTCCTCAGAGTGGTCGCAGTAATGGAGAGCCACCAGCTCTCAACAAGTACACTGAATCTAAATTCTGTCAACATGTATGTCAAAGTGTAGTAAACACTGGAGTGACACAGTGTCATAATACAGTCATAGTGACCACTGGTCAACCAGCAGCGTTTCCTCTCATCATTCAACTCCCTACTTCTTGTGTTTGTATGATTTAATATATTATCTGAGACAAAATGGTGTCGTGTTAATGACAACAGACTAGGTTCACTTACCAGTTGTTTATCATAATTAGTGTCGGTAGTCTGAACCTCTCTCTAACCATAATGAATGAGCTGTGCTAAGGGCAGCATGTTGGTCAGCAAATGAACATTCAGCTTCCCTGTCCGTAATATCTGCCATTAATCTTAGTCAGCTCTTGACTCAGTCTGTAATGAAGGGGTCATTTCCAAGGCCAAGTTAATGCAGACACATCTCATCCTCATTTATTTTTTTAATTTATGTTAAAAGACGCTAAAATACAACGGAAAAATAATGTGCCAATTATGAAACTAAATCACAGTCCTTGTACTGCAAACATACAACAACAACAACAATAACGCCAGTGATTGGAAGGAAGGAGTTTGGGAGAAGAGTATTGTAAGATAAACGAATGAAATAAACTAAACTGACAAGACAAACATTTTACATAAATGATTTCAAACTGAAGGACACAAACACATCTTTTATAGTTTCTATTTATGACCCTGTGCAGTCCCAGGGTCTACAAAGCCATACTCGGTGTCTTTGAGGACTGATGAGCCCTTTCTATTGTCAGGACCAAGAAGTCTTTCAACCAGTGCTCAGTGTCACAGCTCTTCAGTTTATCTGCGGTGTAATGTAAGGCCATATTGTCTTTATTTGTAAGTCTTTATATTTAATGGCATTTGATTGTTTAGTACTCCTGCATCCTGTTTGCAACAGCATAACATTTACAGCATAAGGCTCGCAGTGTATATATGTTTCAAAGCTGCAGTCAGCAGAAGCAATGCACTAGCTATGTGTACAACATTGAAACAGGCCCTCTACTGACACAGCTTATCTTGTAACTTTTCTTGTGACGAAATCCAACTCTTTCAAGGATGGTTTTAAGCTCAGGGCCTGTAAAAAAAAGTAGTCAGAAATAGAAACGCTCTGTATTTTGGTATTAATGTATTTTTTATGTGTTGTTGGGCAGCATGGTGTTTCTATTGCTATATTACCAATTTACTAGATGATGCCAAAAATAACAATAAAGGCATTCAGTCAGGCAGAAGTACACATATCCATCTTCCCAGGGCAGTTCAGGTTAGTAGGAGAACTCTACTGCACTGTACCTCCAAAAAGGGATTATGTCAGTTTTAAATGGCTGAGCATATTTGCAGCAAGTTTTTTTTTTAAAGTAAGGTGTTTGTTATGTCAGTTGTTCCAACACTTTGTTTTAAGTGCTTATTAGCTTGCTAACTCCCAAAACTGGTAAATAGTATAACTGTTGCTGTTGGTCTTATTTACATTTCAAAATATAGGTTCATTCCTTTTTAGCTAATATGTGCAGAACATGACGTGTCTGTGTGTGTGATTACAAAAGAAACTATAGAACTTATAAATACACAATAAATAATAGGGACACAAACAAGAGCAAAGTGCTTCTTTAATTAGTAAGGTCATAAAATAAGAATGCAGCTGATGCTTGAAAAAGTGACCATTTTAGCACTCTTGTCAGATTAAGTCCGCATTTACAAAAAAACAAGTGCTGCGGGAGTTCTCTTCACTTGATGTAAACTTACTTTCGGCAGTTCTTTTTTATTTTTTTCCCTTGCAGAGTGAATAGATAGCAAAATTGGCCAACCATCATTACAAAGGAAATTGCTCCTGTAGCAGGGTTTATAAATTAGCCCATTGTAATTTTTAAAATAATGGAACTTTCAAATTGGATTGCCAGGCTGCAGTGCATCGCAAAAACAACAGACATGTTTGTCATTTGCCATTTCTACTGTCTTATACAATGGATACTAGATCTGCAAAACCACTTTTGGATCTTGTATAAATAATACATATATAAAAAAAGGTTTCACAAAGCATCTGCCAAAAAAAGACATGACACAACATAGCAACATCTGAGAAAAACGCACCCGTTCCCAGTCAAGCACACTTACACATGTGCCATGCTTCAGAAAGTCACTGATGCTGATGGAAAGACTTTTTGTGTGACCTAAACATTAACTGGTTTGTGTGACCTGTGCTCTGAAACAGACATTACTAGTTGTAATGACTCAGATGATGAACGTGCCTGGATGTGCTCGAAGATGTCTTGAGCAATAGCAACCTCATGCATTGGCCACATTAATACCAATGCCAGTGAGCACTTCTCTGAGGCCATATCCATTTTTTGGGGGGTTTTAGTGACCATCATTTAGTGGCTATAGCTAGGAAAATAAAGTATCGAAGGCTGGGCCAAGGATTGTGTTGCAAAGATCATACAAATGTATTAATTCTATAAAAAAACGGCCCTTGTGCAAGGACCAAACACTGTACACAGTCACATGCACCATTCAGTAATGAACAACAATAAGAGGAGTAGGAGCTCTCTTTGATCAGCAGAATGAGGACCATCATGTCTTCCTTGAAAGCAGTCCTCTCTCTCTCTCTAAACCCATCTTACAGTACACTTCATATATGCCATCAAAATCAAACAAGCAATGTGCTTATTTTGTCAGTGTGTATAGTAGTCTTGCCCCATATGACAGAATAGACAGATTGATATGTATTACGTGTGAAAATGTCTATAATCATTGAAGTCATAATACTAATACTTAACAATGTTATTGACTGAGTTTAAATGTGTTTTCCTTCTGTATCCTTGTTTTTAGATAGATGTTGGGTTGTAATGGATTTTAAAAAATACCGTTCATTGTAAATGGTGCATGTTAGACATGGTACATAAGCAAGCAGTAATACAGGAATGACCCTGGTGTTGTTAGTGTAGAGCATATGTAAAGCTGGACTTAGATTCCACATTGTTCCACCTCAGCTTTACTACACACTGTACTTTTTAAAGTAGAAGGCAATAATTCAGGGTAATTCAATGCAATGTTGCTTGTTGGCAATGCGATATGTAATATAGGCTAACCTTACATGCAGCCCTGATTTGCATTGAACATGTCCCCCTCTTACTCTTGGGCCTTTATCTTTCAGTTAACATCTATGCGCCACATTGGTGGATAACACATACACAGATCACAGCAATCTGAAATAACAATATAATAACCATATATATATACTGTATATAAGAATGATTGTGTTTTTAAAGAAAAAAAGGGAAATGATAGTAACAATAAACAAGGCTGTGAAGTCATAATGAACAAGATAACACTAATCATTGAGTGGAATTACGCAGCACATTGACTAGAATGATCAATGGATATTACAGGTATGGGTGTTGCTATTGTATTGTTCAAGGACAAACTGCATTTAGCTAATGTCTTCCTCTTCGTATGACTAGTCCTTTTAAGCTGCATCTGTGCATGGAAGTGGCCATGTAAATAAAGTCCATTATTTACTTCTAATTGTACTTATGTTTTAGTTATAAGCAGCAGATGGCAGATCACCATATATAGTAACTCAAACTGTTGAGTGTGGAGAAATGAAAAATGTGAGTGTTACATCCCAGGGTTGTTTGTAATGGGAGCCACGCACGTGCAACTGTCTCTCATTAGAAGACTGGGCTGTCTAATGGGCGGCTATTTGTCAAGAGAATGTTTGATGGGACCTAATGGGCACAGGATGTGAATTAATAAATAACGCCCCACGGTACATGTGTGGACAATTAATAGCGCTCAACAAGAAAGAAGATGGATCGAGTGGTGGACCTGAGCTTAACAAAGTTGGGTGTTTGGGGCAATTCCCCCATCACCCTGTTGAGAGACATGTAGCTTAATGAGGGTGAGGAGTTGGGGACATGAGGCTTTTAATCATGGAAGGCAAAGGAAAAGGAAAGCTAGCTGAATGTTAAATGCAACTCATTACTCTTGTATGGTATTTGTATCATGACCCACAGCTGTATTTTACCCTCCAGTAAAAGTGGTTGCATCTTCCTGCACTATTTCTTTCCACATGTAGATAATAAGGATCATGGGGGAAGGTGCCAGTATTATGTTGGATTCTGTCTGTTTGGCTGTGCTCATAAATGTGCTCAGCAGACCTTGTGACATTGAATAGATGTAATAAAACAGCCTACACCACTTTTGGTCGAGACATCATTTGTCGGTGTGTCATGCTATCAGCTCGCAGTTACAAATCCTGTCTATTGTAATGTTTCTACATTAGACAGTGAGCATTCGGTAGTAATTGATAACATATTACACCTGCTCTCCTTCTGCATGCTACCAATGATTATGGTTGTCTTTGCTGCTGTGTAACTTTTATATACTGCAATGTAGAAGAAAAGTTTGAGAAGTTAGATAGTGTATAGGCCATTCATATTCATGGTGAAGAGTGAAGTGCATAACAAATAATGTAGCCCATTCAGAGCTTGGCTATTCAGCACTGGGCTTGTCTCTATCAGATAAGATGACGGAATAGTATTGATGGGTCTTGTCCTTGCTCAGACTGATACTGTACGGTGTACACAGATGCAGGGCCGCAGCATTCCCGAGGGCTTCCCTTTTGGCTTTGCAGTGCAGCCAGAGTGACAGACAAGTGCTCCAGGTGGATAATCCTCCAAGGAGAAGAACAGAATTGGTAATGAGAATCTGAGCAAGTAATGTGGCTGTTGTATTCGAGGCAATGAAGAGCAAGCACATTTTGTCAATTATTGACAAAATGTGCTGGCTCTGGCTTGCCTTGGACCGGCCCTTAGACAAACTACAGGGGGACTTCCTCAGGATACACTGAGCACCTCTCTCCTCTTCTTCTTCACCTCTGTCTGTATGCATTGATGTCCCATTAATGCTCATTAATAACTTTACTTCTTCCCCGGAGTATTTGTGCTTTCTCGCCTCACAGGTTCCCATGACCGCAGTTTTATCTGGACACTGGTCCTTCAACCATCCATGGCCCTGCTGACACCTACTACGATCTTCATTATTAACCCTATTACCGATACCATTAATGCACAGTACTGATTTTGTCTCTTCCCCGGAGTCCTTGTGCTTTCTCTCCTCACAGGTTTCCATGGAGCATGGTTTCATCTGGACCCTGGTCCTTCCTCCTACCATGGCCCTGCTGACTCCAACTGCTAAATATCACTTTTATTATTACTCGCATTACTATTTCATATTACCGATACCATTAATGCACATTATTGACCTGCTTCTTCACCAGAGTCTCTGTGCTTTCTCGCCTCACAGGTTCCTGTGTATCCGGGTTATACCTGGACCAGGTCTTGCCTCCTGCCGTGGTTCTGTCATACATTGAATGTGCTGTAATTACATTGAATGTGTTGTAATTCACTATCCTGTTCTACACATGACATCTATTGCACTTCTGTCCATCCTGGGAGAGGGATCCCTCCTCTGTTGCTCTCCCACAGGTCTCTTCCTCTTTTCTCCCTGTTAAAGGGGTTTTTTGGGGGAGTTTTTCCTGTTCTGATGTGAGGGTCCTGGGACAAGAGGATGTCAAGTGTGTACATATTGTAAAGCCCTCTGAGGCTAATTTGTAATTTGTGATTTTGGGCTATACAAAAATAAATTGAATTGAATTGAATAGGTAATGCCTATGCAAATATGCTGACCTAAGACCTTTTTTCTCTGCATCTAGTGCAGCATTTAAAACTGAGAGTTTTGCTTCAGCAACCACTATCTTAAAGCTAGTGGCTATGTGTAGCACAGAATCCAATATGTCTTACAATAAGTTCCACTGAAAAGCCATTAGACCCATAGTGCTCCTTCCATCGAAAACCCTAATGGCCTTCTGTTGGGACAGGTGCTCCACAAATTGCTTCCTCTAAATGATTAATGAGTGAAGATTTATAAGAGGGGTGGCCCAACTGTGTGGACTGTGTGTGTGTGTGTGTGTGTGTGCACATGAATGTGGTGGTGGTTGACAAGGGTGTAAAGCTTGATAAGTTAGAGATTTTCAGTAAAAATCTACCCATTGCTACTCCTACTCACCTCATCAGACTTGGAGAACACTTTATTTTATGGGCCTGGAAATGAACCAAGGTTTTTAAGTTCCTGGTAAGGACTGTGTCAAACACTTAGGTTTTCATGCAAGGAGGCAAAACACAAGCAAATGAAGAAAACATCTTCAATTTGGCAACGCATGAGCAGCATTTAGGAAAAAAGTGAGAAAAAACACACACACACACGAAAAGTTAGAGTGCCAAGACTTTTAATAACACCTCATTGCATGATCTTTAGCGAAGAGCTGGTTAAAACAGCAGTTTACTGACTATGCCAATTTATAAGTTCGTGTCAGTTTGGCATTTGGAGAGATGTTGAAGATGACACTCTGAATGCATTTATAAATATACAAGTTGACAGGTTACAGGTTATTTGAAGATCTTATGTCACGAGTCCGGATATTGCAACCACTCAGTAAATTATATCTTTTTTCAACCGTGGTGCCAATAAGCACTGAGCTTCTCTGACGCGTTTCACATAAGTGAAATTTACACGATTGAATTTCACACATCACTGGGCCAATAATAAATTAACTAACACAGAAAGTAGAAAAATGTATGTAACATTTTATTTATAAATATTTAACAGCTACTGACAGTAATCTAATTGATCAATAATGTATTAATTTTGGAAAGAATGTACATAAAAACAATTGAAAAGAAGAATACACCCATTAACAACCTAGAGGTTTCAAAAAGATTGTAACCTTTTTAACCCTTCCATCAACAATTCTGCAAACGTGCTTTGACTTTGACCAATTATTTGGTGCTACTCGCAACAGAGAGAGAAATATGATTAAAATATATTTTAAATATTAGCCTTGTGCACTTAACTTGAGTTCATTTTGTATTGGAAAGTTGTCAAAATGTAACTCAAAGGTATCATAGATATCTAAACGGTATTGAATCAAAATTCTGAAAAATGTAAACGGCAAACATGGAATTTGTGAAAAAAGTAAACATAAACTGGAGAAGACAATAACTGATTTCATAGGGCCCTATACAGCCCTCGCATGGTGGCACAAACACACAGATTGCTAACGCAAACTATAGGCGACCACCACATGCAGAGATAATAAGATAGCAGCCTTATTTTGGCTCTCAGAGTTTCAGCAGTTGGGTTAAATTTAGCATATTCTTGCCCTGCTGTTATGTAGTTTGCTTCTTTTTTATATTGCATGAACCCAGTAGAAACACCATATGGATGGCTGACATCGGATCTTTCCACTCTAACTGAAAAAAATGCCCAAATAAAAGCAAAAACCTTTTTATTTGTATATCCTATTTATGAAGAGACAAGACAGCATAGCAGTCACGCTATCCACATAGAGATGCCACAACAAGGGCAGCTGTGCAGTGACATGTTATGTTACTTGACAGACATTTTGTTTCAGTGGAGAGCTATTCCTTAGTGTGCATGTCTACAATTCAAAGTGTAAGACAGACATTAAGCTTGTGTTCAAGACTCTTTTCATTTTGAAATATGGGTCTCCCTGCTGTGAAACTGAATGAGGGGAGAAGACTCCTTTAAGCTGAACACTCACTCTGCAGTGTGTGTGTGTGTGTGTGTGTGTGTGTGTGTGTGTGTGTGGATCTTTGTGACACAGGCACAGACTGCTAGGTAGCATTGATTCAATTTAGAAATTGGTGGGCTTACCTTTTCCGGAGTGTTCACATTACCACGCTGCTCATTTTGAAAAAAATATAGCTTTGAAAGATGAAAGATGAAATAGCCCCCCCCCCTTACTTAACAGCCATATGTTCACAGTTCAGAGGCAGAAACTCTGTTTTGCTGACGAATGTCCGATAAAAAAAGTATTATCTCTGAGCAATTTTGCTGTAATTATCTTGACCTAGTGTCCTCCTGCTCAGTCAGTTCTTCGGCGCAGCGACATGGGGGTCGCAGTAATGGCTCCCGAATCATTTTCACCTTCACCGCTGCCATGCTGAGAATTCATATCACATAAAAGGAAGCCGAGGCACAGATTGGCTCCCAGATTAGCTGCTTATCCTGAATATCTCCTCTGCAACCTCCAAGGGCACCAATCAGAGACGGAAAAAAATGATTCCCTCACTTCTTCTCCATCCTGTTCTATAAATGCCCACAATTGTTATTATTAATTTTGGAGGAAATAGAGAAATGAAAGCTGAAATTCTACAAAGGGCATTTTTTGCTGAAGTGCAACAATCATTGATTTGGATATAAAACAGTTGAAGTGTTGCTCAGAGGCTCTCTGTTTGCTGATGTCACAGTCCCTTAATTTAATGACAGCATTAAAAAGTTTCATAGTGCCATCACTACTTGACTCTTGACTGTACAGCTTTATGAACACAGAAGTGCTGTTAAATCAATGAATAAATCCAGCAGCCTTTGAAAACAATTTAAACATTTTAAAAACCTCACAGGAACAAGTCAACCATTTGATTTTCATAAACTGTTGTGAAATGTGATTTTCAAATTCTAACTCAAAAACGGGGAGAATTTTCCATTCCCACATTTTCTCCTTTTTCATTTTTTAGGTGGATGGTTACTTTTAATGAATGAATAGAGTTAATTACACATCTCGGTGGTTTTGGTCTGTACCTTATGGTTTCTTATTAGGGAAAATCCAGAGCAATGCTCTCCCTACTTATAAAGTAATTTGTTTACGGGAGTCAATTTGCTTTTTACAAAATTAAATCTAGCCAGAGGCTAATCAGCCAACTGCATGTCCTGGTTGGACTGCTGTCTCCCCTAATGGTATCACGCTATTATGATTGATTAAACAATAATAATCAATCGGTTGGCACCAAATCAGGAAATGATCAAACAAGAAAATCAGTTTGACGTAAAGCCAGTCCCTCATCTTGCCTTCAGCTTGCCAGGTCATTACTTTGCCTCTGATCATCATAGTGTCCATCGCTGCTCTTTCTGGCTGTCCATTAGACTCTTCGGAAGTGTCTGACCCATTACTTATATACTCGGCCACCCCAACACATCACCAGTCCATTTCAAACATCTTGTGAATCTTCCTGTCACTGGCACCCAGTGGAGACAAACAATGCCATTGCTGAATCTCGAAATGGGAACAAAAGGCAGTTATGTCTTTACAAAGGGCCATTTGGAGATGTTGCATTCGAAAGGCTCAATGTCGGTCTGCTTGAAATGAGCTAGTTTGTCATTCGATCACATCTGAAAGCAAATATATGTATAGCTTTTAAATGTGGCCACACTTGAATGCGGGATGAAAAGCCTATTTAAGACATAATTCCAAAATGATGTCGTAAATAGGAACGAGAAAGGTAGTACCACGGCAGGTGCATTACTTTCTACTACAATCCCACAATGCAATGTGTCACATTTTCTTGATGTGGAAATAATTGTGGGTGACTCTACAGCTGTCAGTGATGGCACAAAATGACAATGACTAATTGTCCGAAATCACAATTTTCTTGCATGCTTGTCGGATTGGCGGTTTCAGGAAGTTGCAAAGATGGCTGGATACAGCCCGCTCTAATTCTGACATGGTAAAGATGTGGATGGAGCAGGCTGAGATAGCGGTGAAGGGAAATACTGACTGATTCATAGGAGACAAATCCAAGTTAATATATTTTTATTTTGACCCTTTGAAGTAATCAGATGTGAGAAACAAGAGTTCCTTACTTCCTTGACTGCACAGTAGTAGCTAAAGATCAGTCTTTTAAGAGCAGCTTGGCATTCAATATGTTTATCCCTTTTGCATCTCCGCTCAGCCTTGATACATTGTTGTTAGAAGAATCCTGATAGTAATTAATAGTATTGACTTGTGTTACAGCCATGTATATAGATGTGTGTTTGTTTCTATTTTGTTATTCCTCACTTGAATATTTTATATAACACGTTTTACAAAAAGCATAATGTTGTCACAATACAGGATTATAGGGGATGCACCCAAGCCTAATGGTTAAAGAAAGCTAGTAAATTCAAAGTAAGGTAATGCCTATATATGGTTGCCTTCGGTGGCGCAAAGGTCTGATTGAATGCATTTGATAGCCCCTATTGATTTTCCTATACTGTGGCTGTTTTATCAGAAGACAAATTGCTTCTGCAGACAAGCTTTAGGACTCAGACGTGACTGCAGACTGAGGGGCAGCCCTGGACCTACCTGCAATAATTCCACCCTCTTACAGCCTCCAGACCAGGCTAGTGTTCACAAATTATTTACAATATGATGTTTATACAATGGTGTTCATCAACTGTTTCAATATAGTCACAATAAAGTATCTCTAAATATCAACTTTTATGAGCTGAGAAAGAGAGGTCTGTTTTTTTAGACAGATCCACCGTCGAAAGAAGAACTCAAACTGTGAAGGAAGGAAAAACAGTCCTAGTTGTTTATCATCAATTTATAATACCCATAATACAACATCACAAAAGATTCCCTCTGGCTCTCAACCAAACTTAATAAATAACTAGAAAGGCGCACTCAGTACAGTGCAGATCTCCGCCAGATGTCTCTTCAACAACCAATGCGGTATTGTGCGATTAAATGAAAACAACCAGAGCTAGCTAATGCTGCCCTGCATGTCTTCGTCTGTATACCCCGTCTCAAATGACTACCACCAATCCAGCCAAAACACTGTGAAATGTATTCTCGTATTCACGTCCTCTTTCTCCTCTTGTGTTCCGCCATGCCGGCTTCTACTTTGTTGTGAGACGCCATGTACTGATATCGGCCAGATCATGTTACATGCAGGGAGGTCACTGGCCTTAGCTTAGTAGCCAGTAGTTAGCAAGTTGGGTTTTCTGCCCCGTAAGTGTACCATTTCTGTTTTAGAACTAAAGGCTGCTGTCCAAAACTGCCTATGTTTATAAATATAGTTTGGTGTATCCAACACAATAGGGATAACATTATATAATATGGTATCACCGTATTTGTGTTGCTCACAGTTGCACATTTGTTTATTTAAAAGATACTGTAAATGTCATAATTCTGATCGGCTGTGTCTTTCCCTGACTATCTGGAGCTCTCTAGTTGAAATTCATATACTGGCATAGTCATCCTTTCATCTGCAGTGAGTACAAAGGTAAACAAAGCAGTTGGAGCTGTAGGCTGGTTGCTTCACAATGAGAAAATAAATGAACAACATGTTTGCCCACCATCTTTACACCTGCCACACTCCCACAATGTAAATTAACATAGCAGGCAGATATTTATAAAAGAGACCAGAAGAGATTTTCTGCATTTGCACTCTTTTTTATTCTCTGTCTCTCTCTCTCTCTCTCTCTCTCTCTCTCTCTATATATATATATATATATACTGTATATGTATATATGTATATATATGGTTGCATTCATTCATTTAGTTAAGGCATTTAGGCTTTTCAAAGTGTAATAATTGAATTTACATTTGAGAGAGCTATGTGCCTTTTTACAAAATCCAAAAGCTGCTCTGCTGGTAATACAGAGGACTCTCCGAAAATATGGGACCATATTGTGGATGATTAATCTACCAACACACAAATAAGATGCTCATGATTAATTCTTGTTTTAGTCCAATACCAGGTTATTCTTGCTCAGTGGATGCTGCCCAAGCATAGGGCAGACTTACATTTAGATTTAGAACTGATACAACAGTGAAATGTTCAGTTTGAACATAGGTTCTCATCCTTTGAGTAGTCATGTCTCACTAAGTTCAATTTTGGGTATAGATTAGTTTGGTCATGAATACTCGTGGAAAATGGTGTTAAGGAAGATTATGCATTCACACACCTAAACTTAATTGAATTGACTTTGGTAATCCTCTCATGGTCGAGTGTGTGAATGTTGTGATCGTGATTGACGTCAGTGAGGAAAATATAGTGAAGGACCAGAACAAGCAAGCCTTGCTGTTTTTTTTTTCACATTTGCTGTTGATACTCTAGTGTTAGCAGGTGACCCACTGCTTCAGTGTTAGTGGATTTCTCCCTGTAGTCAGCAGAAATATTAATCACGTCCATAAACAACACAGAAAGAATTAAGAATATATCAAATAAATGATTTATATGCAAATTAAGATAAAATTCATTTAGATTTCTGACAAATAATTGACTCAATGTCTTATATGTGCACATTTTAGAGACATTTTTCGTTTTTACACACTGTTTAACATCTCATGTGTAACTATGCTGTTATAACTATGTTGGCAATCATTTGCACTCCTTACCTAAAACCCAAGAACACAGAGTGAGAACACAAAACATGGGAAAAGCAGTTGTCCTTTGCATGTCTGTCGGTGCCAACTGACAATCTTTCAAGAGCTTTCATTATCCGTTGACAAACATGTCTTTTCTTGTCTGACTGATGGATCATTGTGAGCCAGAAGACAGAGTGAACTGGAGGTTGTGGAGAGAGTGATGACTTTTAAAAGGATCATAAAGAACCTCTAGGGGACAGCCCTGTATAGGATTATCCAAAGCGTTTTAATTTATTAGGTAATTCTAAGGGAAGGGCTTTCCTTATCAATGAAATGGCAGAATGTGATGCCTTTGACATTTAATTTGGTTTCCCCAAGGCTCCTGGTGTTAAATAACAGCAATAACAGGTCTCTGAAATGGACGCCATTATGAGCAATATCACAACATCGTCAGTGGATACTGACACAATACCCAGCACTGCTCAAATTTTGAAATCAAACAGCACATTTTTGTTATGTCTTACTTTCATCATCTGACACCTACCCTGTTTGTGGCCATTTTTAGTTAAGTCCAATTCTTTGATCTCAGGCTGTCACCTCCATTAAAATAAGATGAATTATCTAGAAGGCTGGGGTTGTTGGTAAATAACTAACACCCCTTGGTAGCTGTTTCTGTGTAGCAATAAGCATAAAATACTTTGAATATAGAACAGGGTTTTCAAATTTGTATAACAATGTGGAGTGATATTTTCCTGGTTTGGTGAAGAATGGGGTGCATGCAGAAGTGGATTACTGAAGCTTTTTCAAACAGCACAACAGACTTTCAAACTGCACAAAAACAGCATGTAAGAGGAGCTCTCCTTTTTATTTAAAATGACCTATCAGCTTCCATATGGCAGCTTTCAGCTTGAGTTTAGCTTGCAGAGATGGCACAGACTGGGGTAGCATAGCTGTGGAAATGGTGCCTCAGTCTTCCACAATTACAGGACTTCGAAAATGAGGGGATTTGATGTGTTTTCTTAAGTTGTTTGTCCAAATAATTGTGTTTCTGGCAGGCATCACATGACAAATAGGAGCAAATCCTACCTCAAATTTGAATATTGCCAAAAGAGGGTGCATTTGAGTGTGTAATTAACTTTCCAAAGTGAAATTTTTAGCTTTGCACACTTTTCTATCAAATGCACAAACTTGTTTTGTGACTGTTGGCAACCACACTACAGAGTCACCTTTCTATTGCTTTGTTCATTGGCTCAGTGGATATTCATGCTATTGTGTTGAGTCCATCTATCCAAAGACACATTTTTCATATATTTTGCTTACCTTCTTTTTTTAATTAGCCAGTTACCATGCAACAGAACACCGATTGGGAAATGCTCAAAAATAGCAGTTCAGCATTTAATTTATCATTTGAGAACATTTACATAACCCACACATTTGAATAAACAGCCGCATGATATTTAACTCTGCCACTACAGCAAGCATATGAAATGATTAGCTAGCTTAAGCATTTGCACTCATCCACCCAAACATTAATAAACAGAATATAATTGTGAAGAAGAGAGGTACGCTGCGTTATCTTCTCCAAGTGTAGGCCTGGAAGGGATAATGCGTTTGGTAAAGGTGCATGCATGTGTATTTGTCTGTCCGCAGGGATCTCTCTCTGGTTGCGGTGAATCAGAATTTTTGAAAAACCTATTTATCGAAAGTTATTGTCATTGACTACGGACTCCTCGCTCCTTTTAAGCAGCCAGTAGGGGCCGCTAGTGAACAACAACTGCTACAGTTTATAATCTTGTTCAAACAAAGGATTAAGAATTGTTCCTGTCCAGAAGCCAAGGTAAGACAATCGTGGTATTGTATGTGGTATTTGTATTCATTCAATCAAACATTACAGCAGTGCTGGATCTGCACTCTGAGAGCACTTTTCGAGTTGCAATCAAACCTAAACGTAATCGTGTTTGTGCCAAAGACTGTAAGGCATGTGAATGTAGTCTCTGTAACATCACACATAGGATTCTGAAGAGCCGTTGTCAAGATCAAATTAAACTCTAACACGAGTATAATTAACACAAGTGAGTTACAGTATATACAAAAATATATATCCCCTGCAGTTGTCATGAACGCATTCATCAGCTACTGAGATCAAAACTGTGTTTTGTACCAGACTGTTAGCATCTTTATTTGTGCTGTAAAGTTGGACATTTTAACACGGGGGGTCTATAGGAATGGAATTACTTTTGAAACCAGCTTCAATTCCCAAAACTTTAATTTATAGTATTTCCGTTGGCTTAATTTCTAAGAACCAAAAGTGCATGTTAGCATGCTGCTAGTTGTTTCCTAACATTACCCACAGCTGCTTGTGAGTCCTACTTCTGTGGCAGTCGTAATACAAGTACTGAAACATTTTGGTATTTTTCAGGCTATAAAAATGCACTGGTATTTGACATGTCAAGAACATTGTGAGTGTCATCTTTTTCCTCCCAAACTTTGTCACATAGCTATATACTGTAACTATATTGCTCCTATGCCATTAATATTTGAAATTCTATCTGTCAATCACATATTAAATGGAAGAATGAAGCATATTTCTTGTGATGTGATACTAAATTTGTCTTTAGTGTCATAAATGCTTTCATAGTCAGTCGGTGAATGACGGTGACCTTGCCACAGCAGAGACAAGTGAAACACCACTCAGAATGTAAATGTTCATCACAGGCCTAACTAGTGAAGGACAGACGACAATTCTGAAGGAGAGCTTTGGTGGATAAATGCACTGAATACTTGGTAGCCGAGCTAGAATCTTTCTAGAGTAGGGCAGGGCCAAAGACCTTGCCATCATCATATACCGTAAGTGAGGGCAGAAACTGAAAAAATATATATATATTATCTTTCTTCTGTGGTTGACTAAGTCTGAGATATGGCTGACACAGGTGAACCTCTGTTTGGTCATGAATTTACATCACCTGTTGTTAAAGTGGGAACCCTATAGCCAGTAAAATACGGTATTGAAAACATGAAGCTTGTTCATGAGTGCACACCAACATTGTAGTGGTTGTTTTTTAATGGAATATATTTCTTTCCTAATGGAATAAATAGCATGAAGCATCTTCATTCAAAATGTTAGTGCAGTATGGTCAGTTTTTAATACATTGTTTTGCAGCGTAATGTTCATTATAATTGGAAATGCAGAGCTAATGAATAGAGGAGTTTAATCATGTATTATGGGCATTATTAATTAAACAGTTATACATTTGTATTACTGAATTTGAATAAACTAACTGTTCACCATGAGTAATTCACTTATATACTGTTAGATCAAACTGTTGTTAAAACAATTATTAGCTTGTCATAATTGAAAGTAAATACATCTTTTCTACTGTATATTCATCATGCAAGAAAACCTGGGAAAAGCACTGATTACAGAATTCTTAATAGTGTGTCATCCGTTATCCATACGCAGATATGTTACTTGCAATAAAGTCTGATAACACTTTTAATCAATTTATTTTTCGATCATGTTCCCTGTTCTTAATATAAGAATAAATATTTTTAGCCACAACTAGGTCTCCATTTTCAGTCTCTCACTGCATTTTTATCTGCACCGAGGGATGAGTGGAGTCTCTCAATCCAAAGAAACATCAGCATCAGCATCAGCACGTAGGGACTGCCAGGGGGCAGAGACTGACAAGAGAAACAAGCCCCAGAGCTTGTGGGATGAAAGTGAATCGGAATTAATGAGCAGGTAGCTAGCTTTCCTGCAAAATACTGAGCTCACACAACTTGTGTGTTTTGTTTGTGCTCCCCAAGCCTCGCTGTCTTACAAAAATAAGTCTGGGAAATACTGAGGAGGTTTACTGGTTGACTCGTAAATAGAGTCCGATCGAGCGCTTCACAGCTAGATTTCTCAAGAAACTAGTTGAAAACAGAAAAAGAAATGCACAACATGCACTTTAAATTACTTGTCGTACTCAAAAATAAAACCCATTATGTGTTATCTTTTATACTTAAACGTAACTCGGCATTTGGCTTAAAGTAAGATCAGCTTTGAATGGCAGGCCCCTCCCATTTCCACTGGGCTCATTTGGTGTTTTTCCAAAAATTAAATGATGTTCAAATCCAGCCATATGTCATCCAATCTTTTGGAAAAAAACGGAGGCTATAAATGACTGGAAACAGTGTCGGAAGGAAAAATAAAGGGGCTTTGTAATTATGCCTGGAGATTCCAATACGCTTGAAGATAATTACATAATTAATCCTCCATCGCTGTCACGTGGGCTCTGCTCACCTTTCTGTCATTGCCTTACACTTAAGGCTGTGTTCACAAAGACATTATCATTGCATAAAAACGAAATACTGACTTTTCATTCATTTTTACCGTATGAGAACACTCCGTTTACACAGCAGATAAAAACCATAGGGTCGTGTTGCAAAAAAGATGACCCTCGCTCAACGAGCCCCAATGGAATACAATGTCTTGGCAGGTGCTGCCAATTAAAGGCATGCAAAGCAACACATGCCAGGTATATTACTTAATGACGTTAATGGCATAATTTGAGACAGACGATAAAAGGATTATTGATGTGATAAATTCTTCAATCCCTCTCTGTTCAGTTTGTTTCTCATCTGATAAACATTTAAACTGGAAATGACCTCAACTGTATAATATTTAATCCTGCACCTTGAAGGATTAGGTGGATGCACGTTAGCAAATGTCAGAAATGCAGCCGCACAACCATTGCATGCATATGTGTTGTTGTGGATGCACTTTTGAGATGCAAGCCTGTGAGCTATTTACCATCTTCTCTTTTACTTTAGAGGTCCCATGCTTCCTGACAGGCAGAGGTACCCGCCTGTAAATAAACACAGCCTAGGAATAACGCTTTGCATTGCTGCAAATGCGGTGGCAGTATTTCTAAATATGTCTCCGCATGTGGAACGGTAAGGTTAAGCCACTACTGTTAAACCTTTTGTTTAAAGTTCGAGAAAAATGTCATGGTTAATTAATAAAACGATCAATGTTGTATATTAGGAAGAAATGAGATGCAAGCATTTAAATGCCTAATCCCAATTTCCAATTTTTGCTCTACATGAATGTCACAGTAAGCACATAAATACAGACTATGCTGTAATAACGTAAGAAGACATATTGTACAATCCTGCCAAGGCTCGAAGCACAGTTTAGCTACAGACACTCTATAAGGATGCTATTGAGGAACCTCAGTAGAGATTGCTGTGTTGTGAAGTCATGTTCAAAGGAAATTAGTATTGTAATAGAGAGTATAATCTGGTAAAAGAGAAGCAGTAGATTAAGAGAGCTTTATTTGCTGAAATTGCCTACAATGTTGAATCAGGGCATGTGTCTGGGAGTGTTTTAGTCCTCCATTATATATTGGCTCCAGCAACTAAATGTCAAAGAAGAGCGAAGGATCATATTGTCTGCTTAATGATGAAAATACATAACAAAAAATATGTGAAAACTTTGAATTTCTAGCTTCTTCTTCTCAGTACTGAATCATTGTGATTGTGTTTACCTTAGTTTAAATAGATTTAGCAATATTAGATGATCAGAGCAACTGCTCCAAATTGAGATGGTGTAGTATAAAGAGCGAGAAAGACTGCCCTCGACAGAAAATGTTTCATTAACATGAGTCAAATTAGCAAGCCATAATATAGCTCTTTTGAATCACACAAGCAGCTGCAGCTTGTGATGTATTGCGTGTCATTCTGATTTTTACGACAATATGTAGACCAGTTTACTCAGGCTAAAGAAATGCTTGCAGACAAATGTAAGAACAAAGCTGGCGCAAGTAGATGCGGTGCAATGTTGGTGAAGTGACGATGACTCATTTATAAGTTCGTGATTCATGGTAAGGCAAGAATTGATACACATAAATTAAAACACAGTCATATGAAACTGTTGCTGTATGCTAATAACCAGTGTGCCGAAATACCCCATGGCAATTGGGAGGGTCCAGTCTAACCCAAACCACCCCGGAAAAGATTTGAATGGTTGCATTAAGGGAACTGTAGAATCCATTGTTTCTGAAACAATGTCTCTGATGCCTCCCTTTTTGCTGCTTCATCCCTTTATTTAAACCTGTCAGGTCTTTACAGATTTAGTTGATTAAACTATGAGCATTTAATTGAATGCTGGTTGCACTCTACTGACAGAATGACCATGCAGCTGCAGAATATGGGTACATTTGATCTTGATAACACAGAATCCTGGAACATTTTAGTACCTTTGCCAGCAAAAATCAAAACTCTGCAGTCTGGGAGGCTGACTGAATTTGGCATTGTGATAAATGCCAAAAGCATGTGATTACATAGTGATTAGAACAACAATCAACTTAGATTATCCAAAAATTAAAGGGCACCATTCAGTGCGAGAGCATGTGTTATCTACTTAATAGAAAAATTATCATTATCATCTCGGTAAAATAAAACTAACAATGACAATCAGACTCGAACTGAAGCAGCAACAATTACACATTACGCCTGAGCTGAACAAAATGACTCAGGAGGGCTATTTCCATGATGCACAGCCCAGTCCGTGTGAAGACCTGAAAAGTTCTGATCCAGGTCATACTACATATCACGGCCCTGGATTGCTGTAAGAGAGAAGCTTTTTACCCAGTTATAAGGTGGCGATGCTGATTAAAATTGTTTCATTCATATAACTTCCAGCCATCAGCAGCAGCAATGATTGCCCTGCTGCTTAGCAGCCCTCCTGTTGGGAGATGGGGAGAAATCGCCTTTGATTCTAAATGGTTTGTATTGACTTTAATGAGAGTCAACCCCTCCGTCAATCATGTTTTTTGTTACTTTATCCAGACCTTTTTGGCCTTTGTAATTTCCTGAAACTGGGTGCAACTTCTATAATATAAATTCAGGCTCAAGCACATGCAGTTGTGATAAACTAATTATTGCACTATTGGTGACCAGAGGTGTGCAGCATAGTGCAAAGTGGCTTTGTGGAGAAGCGACTGGAGAAAGAATACATTATAAGTGTGAGGATTACAATATCAGCAGGTGGAGTCAGAATGAATTCAATAATGTCCATCATATCAGCTGATTTTATTGGTTTTAGAAGGCGCAGACAGTGCCATGGAGCCCAGGGGCCGCTTCTCTGATGAAGATAAAAATACATTCTCCCATATAATTAAGTATACACAAACTGTATGCATTTAAGTACAAATGCATGAAATGAGTTAAAACTTAATTTTGTTTGCTAAGTGTCCAGAAAACTAAAAATAAACATTATTTCTACTTCTGTAGATGCACTCAACCAACTAAAGAACCATCTTCGTTTCGGTGGAATTGCCAAAAATGAGAACCAAAATTGCATCGCACCATCTGAATTGCATAAAACACAAGATCAGTTGCACCTTTCTTTGCACAAGCAGCGTCTTTTTGAGTGATAAAATTAAAAATGTAAATCACACGTATAATATGGATTTATATGGTAATATGGACTTGCACCTGACAGAAATGACTTCGTAACCGCATTTACTACACTGTAGCAGCCATTGTGTCTGATACATAATCATACTTTCTACAAACACCTTGCCTGTTGATGAGGTCCGTTATCCTCTTTGGACCCACCGCTTTGTAGCTTTATCAAAAACTATGCCTCAACCTTAAATACTTCAGGGTCTGCATCAGCCTCTACCACTCACCACTTCACTTTCTTAGTTATTACCAAGACACAATCCAGCGAGACTGAGGTGGATTATGTTATGGTCACAGTCATCAAACCCATACCAGCTTAATATCAACTTTATTTTTTCTTCCACAGAATAATAAAATGAGATTCCCTCTCATATTTGGGCCGAAAGTCCTCTTGCACACCTAACATGGGCATAACCAATACCCATGCCATCTTTTTGTGCCTTTTGATTTGTTGATGAGTCAGGCCAGTATAAAGTATGTTGAAAATATGCCATTGTGTCCCTACCAGCAAGGGGTGGTCATCGTAAGCAAAAAAGTTAATCCAATACAATTTAACCAATTCTTTGTACTGGTTATTATATTATACAATATAATTATATTATAATATTTTCTTTAGTTTGAAAAGAAAACCAAAAATCTTTAGTAAAGCTACTGCTATTCATAACCATTGCTCACTTTTTAGTTAACACCAAAGGAGTCTTTAAGTTTACCACTGCAGCCCATAACTCTAATTTACACTGTATTGCCTTTTCCAGCTGGTATTGTGCTTACGTGGGGCATACTATTACGACTTCAATATCTCTTAAATCGAATTACCACATTTTAATTGGTGCAAAGTGAGCCTGTTTTTCAGCACACAGTCGGTTGCGGGCTGCTGGGTCCCGTTGGAAAACAAATCTGAAAAAAGAGCAATGTAGAAAATATGGTGCAGTTGGCACAGTGTCAAAATTAAAAAATAAAAGGGATAATGGAAAACGTAAGCTACAAATCAATAATATAATCAGAAATTACTTCATTTTGGGACAGAATCCACTAAACAATGACATATACCATCTGAAGCAGTGCACACATTCTCAAAGCACATTTTGTAAACGTGTTACCGTGTTGATGATTGATTACTTGTACAAAATGGCATTATTTTGGGGTGTGCATATCAATGTACTTCTCTCAGCAACCACTCCTAAAGTTTCATCCATGTTTTCCTTATCCTGATTCAGAGTGTGAGAGTAGAAATGATGGGTAATGTGTACTGGCATAATGCTAACTAAGTGCATGGCTCTCTATGGAATAATGATTGGCACGTGTCTATTAGTCCCAGTCAGGCTTTTAGTTGAGCGTCTGCTCATGGCCAGCTGCACAGATGGATGTCCAGGAGGCATTCAGAGATTCTGCCCTTGTTTATGTATTCATGTCAAAGTCATTCAGAGCTTATGATGACGAATAGATGGATATGGGTTTTACAGTACACTGTAAATACATGATTAAAATGTATTTTTGAAAGATGCTGTCAGACTTGATCTAAACTGGACACGTTATTTCTAGACCAGTATAGAAATAACTTTGTGACAGTCCCTGAAGGCTACAGTCTAGCTTCCAGTGAAGAAATTTAGAGCACAGGGTAGAGTTGAGTTCAACGAAAGCTGCTGACCTCAGCACTCTAACCTTCCTCCATTGGCAGCCCAGATATTTCTTTGCATTTGCCATGCAGGAGCCGGCTCCAGGGTTGGCGCATAAATTTAACGACGGTGGATGTTTGTTCTAATTAGATTTATGCGTAGGAAATGTTTGGAGAAGCAAGACAGCACTGTTTTATTATTAAGCTTGGAATCAGGTCACATGAAAAGAGCAGCAAAGAAATGCAGTTTGATATTTATGAGCTCTGAAAGCGAAACAACATACCCAGCTGTAAAAACTGGGATATACAGTCATTTTTCAGGATGAATAAAACATTGTTTGCAAAACTTCCACGACAAAGCATATCCAACTGATTTAGGACCACGTACCCATGACACGCTCATTCAATTTTTTACAAATTTTTCATCTTGACAGCTGTTTAGGATATATGCAATCTGTAGTTCCAGTATACGAAACCTTTCAACATGTCTTTTTCTTATCTATTGTACTGCCCAGTAATACATTCTTGGTGTGATCAGACATCCCGATAGGCTGTAAACTCACTAGAAAAGCCCATCATGCTCCGTTGCTTTTTGTAATACAGCAGCGAAAAATAAAAGATCTGTGGAGAGATGGCTTGAACGCATTTTTTTTTTCTGCAATCATCTCACTTTCCCAATCCTATAGAATTCACTGCAGTTAAAACATGCAGTTAATCGGCCTATGATTGAATTTACAATGAAGAAATGAGTTTTGGGGCTATTGAACACAGAACAAACATTAGCTTATCAATCATAATATTCATTATAAAACATTTTGTGTGCGCATTTAAGGCAGGACCGCTGCAGCAGTTGATCATCAATCTTTACATCTAAAAGCAATGACACCTATACTGCATATTACCCTTAGCATGAATAAGCTTCAGAAAGCCTATCACATTACAGTATTCAGTTAGCTATTCTAATCCCCAAATGTTTTCATAATTGAGAAGTCTGTCGTAAATAATTCATTTTAATTGTTGTATAACTTCTAATTTCTTCATAACACTTTGGCAATTTTGCCAAAGTTACGGCATGCAGTGAGGTTTGCCGTAGGAGACTAAAATAGAATCACATAAGTCCCACCTGGCTGTTGTTGGACTCAGAGGAGTGGGCTAATTGAATAAGCCAAACACTACAATTGAGTCTTTCAATGTGACCTCTTACAGTCCATGGCACACCCATTTAGATTCCATCTGCTCTGAATTAAGGACGTGCACGTTCTCATTTCTCGGCCCCCGGCTGCTCCAAGCAAAACATCCACTGTTGATGAGAATCACATCAAGTGCTGCCAACTGTCTGCATGTGATGAGAACAGCTGCCAGGGAATTGCAGGTGGAATCAGAACGCATTATGGAGTTTTACATATCAGTCTCAATTTTAACTTTAAAGATGCCTCTGACTCTTAACGAGTCAAGTAGGACTTTCAAAGATATTGTAGTTGCTCATATTGAATAGCCCTTTTTCCAGGCTATTTAGATTTCAGTTTGAACTCAACTCTAATGTCCATTTAATGCAAGTGATCATATCTCAACCCATCTCAGTGTCACACTCTTGACTTAAGCACCAGGATTTAGTTTCTTCCTCTTGGAGCTGAGGGCACAACACCTTATTAGTATTACAGTATGAATTATGAATGACCAGCTCTATATAAAGGCTTATGCTACTCGTGTACTGTATTATTAAACAGAAAGCTGTTTTGCATGCCAAGCTGGAGTAAGCGATTTGCTGATTGCTTGAAGTCGCACCATTATTTTGGGTACTATATATTTTATATATACATTTTATGAACTATTTTTCAGATCTCTATTGAATTCCACTCATGCAAAGAATGCATGTACTTTTGCAATGTTATTAAGCATAGCTGAACATGGAAAGCATTCAAAAACACAAACATACAGTATTTAGGATTGCAGCATGCCTAATGTACCGATCGTGTTTGTTCATTTCCCATAAACAACCTAATTACAAAACTAAAAACACATTTTTCTTTAGGGGTGTTTGACACAGTGCTGTTTGACACTTTGTGGGAGAAAACTGTTATCCCCGTAGGCCAACACATGAACAAGTTTCAGACACCAGCACTTTAGTTTATTAGCTGCGTCCTGCTGAGCACATTTAAGGCTGCTAGCCCAATTAGGCACATTTGCTCCCAGCCTCAGTGCTGGATCATTGGAGTCATTTCTTATGCCTATGCAAACAAAAAAAGGACATGTTCATTCTTAAACTGTACTTAAATCCTACAAATTACTTAACATTTAATTAGAGGAACTAGGGCTCTCCCAAGGGCATTTCAAGGCAGAATTCCCTGCCCACTATCACATTAAGAAACAGTTACCTGAGCCAACTGGGATATACTTATTTAAGAGTTCCGGAAATTATTTCGCTTGAACGAAAATTACAGAATATTGTTTGTATTCTTGGTATAAACAGTTCCTCTCAAAAGCTTGTCTCTGCAATTAGGCTAACAGGCACATGGGAGATTTTGAGCTGATGCATGCCTAGATTTTCTCAGGTTGGCTTTGATGTATCAGACTCTTATATGAGGACTCTTGGGAAAGCCCTGATGACGTGCGGAGTGTCTACACAGCAAATGAAGCAGCCAACAGAACATGATGCCGCAGAGAGAGAGAGAGAGGGAGAAAAGTGAGTTTAGAAATGTTGGAGTTGTCATTCCATGTGCGGCACTCGAGTTCAAAGTCCACACCCCCACTCACATTCAGACACACAGCAAGTCTGAGAGAAGCCACCCACTTACTAATTTGTAATTGGGAGCAGGGTGGGTGAATTCCTCTTTGACACATCACTGTCACCTTGGCAGGGATGCCTCTCCCCTCTCAACCTCCTATGAATGGCCACAACCACCACATGAGCTCAATGGTATCTATGCAGCTGTATGCTTGGAGGAATGCATGTCAGACCACGTGCCAAAGCAGCTGAACATGAACAAACACAAAATAGTTCTGTCTGATTTTTGAAAGCCAGCTCCCTGTTTTGTTTCACTGGGACAAATCCTAACAACTGCTTCATCCTAACAACACAAAGGAAAGAAAACAAAGCAGCGCTCTATTTTCAAGCCTCAAGCACCAATGAAAAACTTAAGTGACTGAGTTTTCCCAAGTTAAGCTGTGCACCAAGTTGGTTAAATATGCAAACTATAGTCAATGACAATTCACACTTTGGCTTGTGTATTTCTGCATGATGTCTGCACAGAACCTCATGAGCAGGGTTGCTTTTGTTGCATGCAATGCATGCATGTGGATCCAGAAAGTACCTGCATGGATTTATCATGCATGTGTTTACTCACTTGTGGTTAGCTTACAGTGGCTGTTACACTAAACCAGGGTCATTGAATCATCGCCTCCTCCCCTGGTCCACTGTGTAGGGCTTTGTTGTGTGTGTAAATACTTAGCTTTTTACTAAAAGACGGGGGAAAAAGGCAAATAACTCCAGAATTAAGTAAGCATGTAAGTCTATAAACTCCTAAGCTGTATACAGTCAAACAGAGTGGAGGATTGTCACAGCTGTCTGAAGTATTTTTATGATGTATTGTCCTGGCTGCATTTTTTTCTGTTACATTATAATAACAATAGTTACCTAATGTAACATGACCGACATTACTCAGGATAAGACTCAGACAGATAAGGCAAAATCACCACCTAATGATTAAAGTCCCTAGTCACTTAAGACGGGATGCTAAATTACCCTGCACAGAGCAAAGATCGTCTCTTTAGAAGGTAGAATATATAAATAGGTATTCTCATCATGTTCAGTGCATCACTAATAATGATTCTCTGTTGTGGCAGATACTGCAAATGCCATAGGGTTAGAAAAGTGACAGTTGCACCCGAAGCCGGCATGCTGTGAAATAACGTATTCTAATGGTGTTCCATTTCTGAGAGGGGCAGATTCAGATGACAGCCGAGTCTGAACAATGACAGATGCATTGATCAGTAGTGAGTGCAGACACACTTCTATGTCTTGAGCAAAACAGGTCTCCTGCACTGGGAAGTGACTGGAGTCAGCTGTACCGCAGATGTGCCTGTGATTAAGAATTTTTAAAGATGCTATATGTAGCACCCCACTTGCAATACTAGTTGCTTCCTTAGCATTGGGCCATCAGGAGAATGAATAATATTGCAATATGCAATTCACAGGCTAACTATTTTTAGCTACACATTCAAGGTGATATGTAAAATTCCATTCCTTGTCAAAGTATAAGTAAACATATTTTCACACTCTTTTGTACAGGAGGTTGACAATCCTGTAATGAATGTGGCATATAAGGTATAATTTTGTATCATCAGCTTAAAAAATAAAATGACATGTCATGGCAGCAAATTATATTGTCCAGAGGAAGGATATACATGGAAATAGAAGCATCCAGAATTTACCTTTTAGGCACTCTAATTTTGGTATATGGAGAGGCTTAATCCTTTATGGGAACAAAAAACTGTCTTACCATAAACAAGGAGAGTGAGATTTCAGAGATTCTGACCAAATGCCTCCATATCAATGAGGCTGCAATGGTCAATCGTGTCACGTAAAACTAAAACAGAGCATATGTCATTAGAAATGTATGACGCTGATAGAAACAATTCTCATACCAAAACCTTTTCCCGAACCTCAAGAACTGTCTAAGTGTCTAACTGTCTAAACAACTTTAGAAATAAAGAGCAATGTGAAAAGCCAGGACTTTAAAAAAGTAAAAATGAAAACCAGTGAACTGGAGAAGATGCTCATGTATGACACTGTATCAAGTAGCTCATGTAAAGTGATGGTAGAAATGATTAAATCCATGGACAATTGAAATTGCCTATACTGGAAGCAGGAATACCTGATGAGGGAAGAGGTTAACAATACCAATAGATACAATTATGAGGGGACTTGCAGCAACAAGCTACGAGAGCAATTACGAACCACAAAATATATGACATATCAACAGCAGGTTATTTCCTAAATGTAATGCACACAGTGCTTACTATAACAATGTTTTTTTTTTATATTTGCTGTACTAGAATCAAATCACATTACTTACTATTCTAGGCAAGTTGGAAAGAATGACACTGACATTTGGATTTCAACTTTCTGATCACATCATTCTTCTGTGTGGGCACTTTTGGCTCAGAAGTTGGAGCAGGTCGTCCACTAATCTTAAGATCGGCTCCTCCAGTCAGCATGTCAAAGTGTCCTTGGGCTAGATACTGAACCCCAATATGCTCCCAAAGGTTGTGCCATCAGTGTGTGTGTGTGTGTGTGTGAATGGGTGAATGTTGACATGAGGTGTAAAGCGCTTTGACTGATCTGAAGACTAGATTATTACCATCTTGTGGGGTGAATGTTCCACATCACTCAGGGTGAACGGAGTTATGTCTTACAGAAGGAACATCAAGTTCCTTGACTGGCTGGATTTTACACACTAGGGATATTCAGGTGCAAGAACTCATGAGCTTTAGGAGGGAATTATCTTTGATCTTGCCTTCTCAGCACTTCCCTTACATCCATTTTAGAGCACCAATGCTGTTACATTCATAGAGTGCCATCATTTTAAGGCTGGCACTGGCAGAAATATAACCAACCACTGGTTGAAACTTAGCATTTGATACAATTCACCTAATTAGTGAATTGTATTTGTGTATGCGATGTGTAATAAGACTTTCATAATTGTGTTGGGCCCATGTGTAATTTTAGCAACACAGTCACTCACGCTCTCTCTCTCTCCTCTACTCATATGTGTGCTTGTGTATTTTTTCAGTGACAGTTCTGTGTGATGTTGACCACTGCCTGCTATGGTTTGTGTGCAGTCCTTGGTAGTCCTGATCACCAGAATTTAATCCAACCACTCCTTTGATGTTCGCAGACATCTTGGACCCTGCCTCGAAGTGAGAAGAACAAACAAGCTGAATCAGATGAGTGCTGCCTCTGTGGATCTTTAAAGGCTGCTGAGGAAATGTCAGTGCAGTTTAAACTACGCATGATCTGATAAATGGAGCTGCTTTGTTGACATTTCTGCCTTTTGTTTCCTCCACAAAAATGTCAACCAGTTTTTTGGGGGTAAGTCTGGCAAACATAATGATGTTTTTCAAGATTGCACACATTTGTTTTGTGTTTGTGAAACCAATTTGGCTCGTCTCCATTGTCAACCACTTGGAATGCATCATTGATCGAGTTTGTCTCCTTTAGCATAAATCCCAACCCCTTCAATGACAATAGCCTGTGGAAGACACATCCAGAAGTCTCTGTCTGTCCGTATGTAATGTGTGTCCTTCGATTGTCTCCAGAACCGTCCATCCAATCTACTTCACATTTGGCATGTGTATTGCTGGGGACCCAAGGACACGCACTGTCGAATTTGTGCGCTTTGGACTTGCGACACATTCAATATTAATAAACTAAAATGAAAAAGCGAACAGGCTCCGTGCAGCAGCCGGGGCAGGGCTTCTGGGCTCTGCGGACTGAGTCGAGCATGTGATCCGCAGGGTGCCTTTACAACATTTACTGCAGTTCACTGCTGGATGTAATAACACATGAATGCTTGATATACTGAAATCTTTTTCATTTCCCTGGAGTCAATGAGCACGACAGCCAACAGGAACAGCACCTCTCTACCATTGCAGCTCAACGTTTTTACCATAAGTTAGAAAGTTACCGCTGGCAAAACACCGACACTAAGTAAACCCATGCTCTAACTTTAATTTATAACCTTTATAACTAATATGCCTATTTGTAAATGAATACATCCAATGAGTGTATTTGAATGGTGTTTCTGAACATTAGTAGACTGACTTGGATGTGTTTGTTTCCCATGAACCAGCAGATCTTTTTTGAGTGTGTTTTCCCTGTGAACCGGACTATATTTCACCGGTGTTTCACTTGGGTCTGTGATGGAATGGTCATGTCAGGTGTATTGCTCAGGACCCAAGGAATCGCAGTGCCAAGTGTGAAGTTGTATGAGCGGTCAAGAAAGCTGCAAGGGGCAATATCACTGCAGGCCAAACATTCGGCAGTGCACTTGTTTAACAAAAGAAACGCAATAAGGCAGAAACAGTGATTTCATATTCGGACTGATTGGAGAGATCTTTTTTTTCCTTTTCATTTGACTTTCAGTTTTATTTGATGAAGAGCAAAATGAAAGGGTATTGTCCAGAAAAAGCTGTGTGAGACCACCTCAAGATGGTCGTCTGGGGTTCACTTCCTGGGAGCTATGATCCACTTGAATGTGCACCAAATGTAAGAGCGACTCTCTGTCTGTTGATCAACATGACTGGTTGGCTGTGTCTAATTGTTGCATCCATCATTATGCACACTACCAGTATATGTCACTGTCATATATCATTAAATCATAAAAACAAGACTTTGTGTGTGTGAATGCATGCACAAACCGTTTGTTGACTGAAAACGGCACCTTTTTTCCTTAAAACATGAACTAACACGAAAAGCAAATAAAGTTGTAAATGTTTCCAAAACATCACATTTCATAGTTGTCGTGGAAGCTAGCTGTGCAGTCGATCAACAGTTTGGAATGATTCTTGTGTGTGACAAAATACCTGCAGTAATCACTCCTGCCTACTAAATGATTAAAGAAACCATCCTGAGCCGTACCGAGTTAGGTATTTACAGCACAAATCCAAATACCGTATTTCAACATGACACCAAACACGGGCATAATAATAGTACTTACTGTGGTGTGTTGACACTTTTTCCAGCTTTGTTCACTTTTGTTTGACATTAATAGGAACTAGAAAGTGAATTATAAAAGACACTGCAGAATGTTCTCATACACTATTTGCAGCTACAAAAAGTAATGCCCTATCATTTGTATATAACGAAAATAGATCAATTTGTGTGTCCTGTAATCCACGTAATCGCGAGCTAGAACAGGTGACGTAGTTTAATGAGGCAGTGCGTGTCTCTGAATCATATACCACCAATTGTTCAATAGTGAGTCTCTGCAGCTTCCTCCAGCTCCTGGCAGGAGCAGAAAGTCAGAGCTGATGTAGCCGGCCACTCATTATCCTGTGATTACTAGCCCAAGGTGAAAAAAAGACAAAAACTCTCCCTGTACACACACACATGCACAAACACAAGTACACACACTGCCATAATTACCAGTGGAGTGGAAGACATTGCATGCACTGACACACACATCCATGTCTGACATCAGCAGTAACACTTCTGCCTAGCCTTGAGCATTGGTTATTTCTGAGCTCCTCTAACAAGCAATCCGAGGTGAGAGTGTTGTTTAGATTCTAAATTATTGATAAGTCCATCAGTAACAGGTGATGGCTTTTAGTCCTCTCTTAGCACTCCGCAATTCATTTCAGTCTAATAGTGAGTTTTATTTTGTATATACAGTACTGTGTATATATATATATATATATATATATATATATATATACATATATACAGTATATATATATATATCCATGGGAAATACTAATGACAATGATGACGACTATGATGATTATGGTGACGACGACCATGATGATGATAATTAATCCTAAAGCGTTTACATCATACACTGTTGGGATATGGTGCGCAGCGGTTTTCTTGCTCTGCTGAGTTGTATTTGTCTTTTAGTTTCTGCTACCCAGCACAGACCCTTCAGACCAGCATGTGCTTAATGGCATCTACATGGAAAGGAAATTAATAGACAAAGAAAACACAGTGCTCACCCAATAGTCAATATTTCTAGACTGCACAACATCCCGTAACGAAAAGTGAACAATTGTCTGTCAAAGATCCTTCCCAGTGACTTTTAAGTTAAGGTTAATAACTAATGTGTATTTGATTCTGCTATCTTGGTGATTTTGACAAAAGAAACAAGACATTTTATAGCCTAAACCCATCTCAGGGACAGAGAGTATGTCTGAAGAATGACATTCTCAATGCATGTGAGGGTCATTGGTCTGTAGAGCCTCATTGTAAGTAGGCTGTTTAGGGCCTTGAGCATAATGGAGATGATTTACCAGGTTTGACAAGTAATATTTGAGGGATATTTCCTTTTAAAAAACTGCTTCAGCTCATGTTCTTGACAGCTTATGACCAGGACAGTATTTCTCTAAGGACTTCAAAGGTCTTTATGACATTCTAAGAGTTTTGTCCTTTTTCGGAGAAAAGAAAATGCTGCACCAAGGAAGCTGTGGTCTGTCAGCAAATAACTTGAGAACTATTTGAGTAAATCAACAGCGTTTTTTTATCCTGGGATAAAGTGCGAGCCTAAATTCTTACATCTTGGATATTCAGCATTAAAAACCGTATGAAATTTGTATATACAGTAGCTCTGAAATAAACAAAATCACATCATTGTGTTTATGGGAGGAGTTCTCCCACTTTTACAAGAAAGTGAGCACCGTTGAGTTTTATGTAGTGAGGTTTTCCCATTATCATAACCATGGATTTGCCATGTTTTTGGCATGTGTAATAGGCTGCGGGGAAACAAAATAGGGGGTTTTCTGGAACAAACTCTGCTGGGGAGAACACTGGTGTGACCAGAGCAGACTGTGCCGACGGCTTGTGCCTGTGAGATAAAACCCCTGCCAAAGAAGAATGGCAGCATTTACAAAGCCCTCACATTTGAGCACATGCACACAAATAAAAAGGGGTAATGGTCAGAGTCTGCCCTCTTGTTACAGCAGAAATGGAATTGTTGCAGACAGCGGTGGGTGACAGCTACGTGATAGGAGACATCACCTCAACTCTTGAAATATACTGAAGAATACAAACGTAATGTATCCTTGGATCTACAGTGCATTGACCAACTGTTAAACAAAGAGCTGTCTGTGGTGTTTCTGGCGTTTTATTTTCCGTTGTTGTTTGCTGCTCTACCATTTAAAACACGTGTCCACAAAAACCACAAGTCCAGACAAGTAGGGCACCTGCACAAGCGTGAGACTCTCTTTGTTTTTGTTTTTTACATGAATGAATGCCTGAGAGGTATGTAAGAGTACATTGTTTGCATCTTGCAATAAATATTGATATGTTCTTGATGACTTTGTGTCTATTTGCCTTTTCTGTTGAAAAACTGTGGGTTTTGAAGCAGTGTTGGCGTTTCAATGTCATTAATAAATGCTTTGTAAGGCATAGATAGTCCTCACTTTAGATGAGGTCACACAAAATACTTAACTAACGACTACTAACTACCTGAATTAATCATGAATTGCAGTATTAATACACATTTATAAAGCATATATTAACATATTCCCTAACCATTAGTGCATATCTAAATCATTATATATATAAATGCATGAATAATGTACATCTAAATAAGTTCTTAATCATTTACTTACACTTTATAAATTATCTTATTAATCATCTACAACTCCTAAATAATTGGTTTGTAAAATATATAATACTTAATTTACAAATGGGGAATCCATCATTTATAAAGTATGAAAACACAATCATAGACAAGCTTATTAATCAAGAATAAAACATGTATAACTGTTGTTGTGAATTGCATACTCATGAGTGTTAATGTAAGAACAATGCTTTATAAATGATTAATTAAGTGTTTACTCATACTCAACTAATGCTTCATAGTGTGTAGTTATTATGAAGTGTTACCAAAAATCCAATTTGGGTCTTTTCAAAGTGTCCATGCTGAATATATATATCCTACTTTTGCATCTCACAGGTTTCAGTCTTAGCCTCAACACAGACAGAAATCCCCTCATTAATCATTTAAGGAAGGCAATTTGCACAGCACCTGTCCTAAGCAGGAGGCTTTATTAAGGTCCTCAGTGAAAGAGGAACTGTGGACTTAAGAGTTGAGGAGTACAGCTCGTTTATAAAATATTGCTTTCCTCAGAGCGCCTGATGAGTGAGCTCATCGGGCGGTTTTCTTCCAAAGGTGTGCATTGACATTCAGTCAGGCCTCCGGACATGGTATCCTCAACTGCTTAGTCAAGGAATTATGATTAATGTTTGTTTTGCTACCTGTTGTATTGCCTCAAAGTCTGAATGGGAAAGGCCCTCACATGAAAGGATTCTGTGGGCTAAATGAAGAGCTAATATTAGCAACGCTATGTTTTGGTAATGTAGTATTTCAGTCCACTGAACCCTCAAGTTCATATAAGACAAAAGCTCGGTGCAGCATATTTATTTTTCCCCATCTACCTGCAGTCTCCACCAGAAAGGCCAAGTTTGAGGATGGAGGTAATGCATTCAGGATAACAGCGATGTGACTTCAACTCTCTGAGGACTGTCCACAGCGTCTTCCCGCTGGTCAGAGTATAGGCAGCTCTGTGTTCACAACAGTCCCACAGCGCCATACTATTCCTGTCGCTCCCTGTCTGAGCTTTAAGCCTTTCAGCTGTGATCGTAATGGAAAGAATTGTAGCAGTGTCCATGAGAAATCATCCAGACAACCTCCCTCGAGGATCCAGTTGGTAAATCATATAATAGGGCTCCGCTCCCAAGACACCAAGTTCAGTTTGAAACTGCTGCACGGAGACGGTCAAGGGACAATCAGCAGAGTTTTGTTCATGAAAAATGTACAAATGAGGCTCTACATTGTTTTCCAATAACAATAGACAAAAGAAAACTCATTATTTTTACGTACAGAAAATGTATTGTGCTTTGTTTGCAGTATAAAGAATGTGTTTTCATAGGGCCGTGAAAATACAACCATTAATTATATTCACCTATAGTAAATTTTAAAACAAGTAGAAGGTGGAGATGGTCAGCTAAACAAAAAGGGAGAGAAGTGCTGAACCAATACTATAAGTATGATTAGCATGATCAGCTTCTCATTTGATTTATCTTGGACTTATTTTATGTTATATGCACTATCATGTTTGTAACATGAATTCTTTGGTTAAGGGCGTAATTAGCTTTTTATTGAAGACTAAAGGACTGAGGACTTCACTGACTTCGTGATTAAAGAAGAGACAGTGCTTTCAGAAACAAGCCACATATACAACTGGAAACAAAAGACAGAAGAAATTAGCAGCTAGAAGACAACCCCAGATTTTATTGCATTGTCAGCCCTGAGTGAGGCGTAATGCAATACTGTGCATTATCAGCAAAACCATTTAATATCATAATCCAGTAATGAACACGGCACAAAAGAGGAGACCATGCAGTCTCTCTTTTCCACCTCATTGTGTCCAATATGTGGCAGGACTCACAAAATGGTAGTTTGGTAAAGCTTTCAGATTAAGGTCCACAAATTCCTCGGCTGTATATCTTAATGCTTGCTTTTAAAAACAACAACACACAAAACGTAAAGAAAAGTCTCTACTAGGAAAGTGAACAAATATGTTATGCCATGTTGGCAGCAATACGATGCTGTAGTTTTATTACTATTTTGTCATCATTTTCAAAACGCCAATAAAACTATTTTATAGCTATAGCTGTTAAGGCTCACCCTTCTTTGTTTTTTTCCCCAGTAACAACAATAATGTAAAAAAAAAAACGTTTACTGTAACACGTTTACCCCATTCAATGGTTTTCTTGTGTTATTGCTTGGCAGTAATATAACTGACCCCTGGAATTATTAAAGTAAAATTATTTTTCTAAAAAGAAAAATAATTACAATGTAATCTATTTCTAAGTTCCTCTTAAACAAAGTTGTTCACCCTTTTTCCCTAACCTTTTGTTACTCACTTACTTGCATATACAGTAAGTGCCCAATACATATTTTATAGATACCTCACAAAATGATGACGTTGTAATTTACAGGCTCTTATCTAAAGTATTACCATTTAGCAAACAAATACTAACAGGATAATGCTGTAATACCTGATTGAATCACAACTTTACTGTCTTATAAGGACATAATGAAGTTTGGTTTATTAGCACACATGGTGCTCAGCAAGACGACAAAACAAAATCAACAAACTTTTCTGGGCACTGGTCCCCTTCCTTTCCTCCGGGCCAATCTACCATATTGACATAATAATAATCCATGCACTACTAACTACAAATGCAATTAATACAGACTTTGGGGAGTTTTGGTATTCTGACGAGGAAAAGCAATAGCAAAAGTGATGTTCTAAAAAGAATTGTAAAACTGGGTTACCTGTAAATAGACGACGCATATAGACTCAAGTCTGAGAGACTGAAAAGCCTGTGAAAGGATTGTGTAAGGCTCCCTGCGGTGCCTCACCCATTGTAAAATAATGGGCTTTTTCTTTCTCAAACCTCCATCATGTTGCACATAAAGAAAATTGCACACTGCTGGCTTGTCCACAAACACAGATAAATGGAGGTTATTGTTGGAGTTGTATAGTACACTGTGTAGTGTTGCCTCCAAAATCAAACTTTAGCAAAACAAATTCCACAGGGGTTCTCATGACAAGGCCATAGTAATGCAATGTGGTGGTGTTTTAACAGTAATGCACTAATGCACTCACTCAGTACCACTAAACGCTTTTTTGACATCTGCACAGGCTGCTGAGTGATCCATTGACATTCGTATACAGTACAAACATCAGTCCAAACTGAGCCTTTGTTGGGCATTAGTCAATGCAGAGACTGTGGTGTCACATTTTCAGGCATGTCCCTGTCTGGCAGACAGGAGCCGGACAGAGCCCAGAGGAAGGGTAGGGAATACTAATTCACCAGCCAGTGCTCTGCCAAGCTGTCATTAATCTCCACGCAGTGCCAATGCTTCGGTATTAAACATTTATACCATTTGCATACAAATCTGAATTCCAAAGAAATGTAATGTCAAAGCCAAGGCTGAGGTAAACACCTTTTCTTTATAAATCCGTGTTGGGCTGATTTGAGGCTCATCATCCAGCTCAAGCAATGTACGAGAATGAGGTCAGTGCCTTGTCTTATTATGTGAAACTCTCAACCCCCATCTGCCCGTGAGTTGACAGATAATGGACCAGCGGGGCTAAAAAATAATCTAATTAAAATACAGAATTTTCTCTGTTGTATTATAAATGGGATTCATGGTGTGCTGCACATTTAAAGACATATTATTGTAACTTGTATTAATGTAGATTCATTGGTTGGTACATGGTATTGGTATTCAAATGCCACGTGTGAAGCAACTCATGTTCATTTCAGTCGGTTTCATTTCCTTGGATTCACGTCCACCCATACCGTTCCATCATTGCACTTATAGTGAAATCCTGCACTTCGTTTTCAGCACCATGGCCGTCAGTGCCTTTGGCAAAGTCAAGAGGTAGGCTGTGGGTCCAGGGTCATGACAAGCTTTGCAGGTCTCTCAAGTGTGTTCACAGCACAGGTCAACAAGCAGTCTTCCCCAGAGGTTGGCCTGTAAGCAGTGGCCTGGCCACAGGAGATAAGGGCGACAAACATGGAGGCCACCACAGGAGGAAAATTGCACAAACACAGCAGGGTAAACAGAGGGCAGAAATGCTGTGGAATGCCTGTGTTGTGCTGAAATGCAGGGGCAGTGACCCTTATGAATTGGATATTCTGTCTCCAAAGCTTTTTTTTTTTTAAAAAGTTATTTTGTCTGGGTGAACAGGTAAAAGGACGAAAGAATATTGTGATTGCTATATGCCCTTTAGCTGCAACTCCGCAGTAGCTCAAACACAGTACTAACTTTGTGGATAAAACAGCAGGCTTCTCTAGTTCCAGTAAGACAATGCATTCAATTTAAAATTCAAATCTATCAGTAAGCACTAGAGAGGAATTTTATATTTTTGCAACAGCTATTGAGATCACTTAAATAACAAGAACACCAAAGACGTTCTCCCAATCCAGCCTGTGACAGTGAAAGGCCCCCATGTTTATGAGAAATAAGACAAAAATCTAAAATGGACTATGCCTATTGCTGTTATCACAAATTCTTAACACACACTTACACACACACACACGTACACAATATTGTATGTAGCCCAGCTAAACAATAAAAACATCACGATATCCTGATTTTGGAGACATCCAGACATAAACCTGCACCCGTGGTGTCTAAGGCTTTTAAATCCATCCACCCCAAAATTGCTGCTGAATAACTGTATTTGACCATAATTCATCAGAGACGATATGAGGAAAAAGAAGAGAGGATTCAGGATTTATTTTACCGTCAACTAAAGCATTACCTCCTGAGATGCTCTTGGAAATCTACTTTCAAAATCAGCCAATATACCTCCAGCAGAATTCTTGCTGAACGCATGACTCAGTATTTCTAAAAGGAACTTTTCACTCTGCATTCATATCCCTCTTTGTGTTTGCCCAGTACACATGGCTGATGTAAAGGATTTCCAAGGATTTCAGAATCAGGGAAAACAAAGTCCTGCAGTGTCTACACACCCCACGGCTAGATCATCAGATGGCTTAGCACGCTTTGATAGGTGAGGTGAAGCTGAATACACAAGCAGAGGCCTAAAAGATACACATTTCAGATTACTGAAACTTATACTGACATGGTAAGCATTGTAGCACCAGTGGAACAGTCTGTGATAAACAGGGAGGTCCTGTCTCACCAACCTCTGACCAGTTACACTATATTATACTATACTACACCATACTATTCTATTCTAAATACAATACTATACTCTACTATACCATACTGTTCTTTACCATACAATTATATAATTATATTTCATTACTTGGTGAAACAACTGATGCTGACATTCTTCTTGGGAGGACAGTCTCCAACTATTACCATCCTGAAATATGGAGACGACACAACGGCAAGGCTTTGACAAAAACAATTCTCATACCATGAGACTGCAGATTTAGATAATTCATTTAAAGAGGTATCAGAGACTTTAACTCTGTCTTTTAGTAATACTACTACTGCAGTTTAAAACCAAACCACCTTAAAGGGGAATGGTAAAATTTCACATGCTTTTAGCTTTATAAAGAGGCACAATTGCTGTATTGTGTTATCTTCAAATGTTTTAAATCTGTATTACCTGCCCTGCATCATTATTTAAGCCACTAATTAAAGTAAAAACATTGGAATTTTAAATGTTTAAAAAAGAAAGACATGAATGGCAGCAATTTCATCCTCAGCTCCTTCTCATTAATGTTTTAATCAGGACATGATGATGAAGGAAGAAGGCCAGGTGCAAGTCATGGGAATAATTAGGTGAACCTCCAAGCAGCAGCGTTACCCTGTGTGTTTAACTCGTCTAAAACAATTTTTTGGATCAAACAGTAGTAGGCTTGGACACATGAAAGAGACTTATTTAGTGATTCCAGTCAGCAACCAGCAATGCCAAACAAAAGACCTCTTTCTGATGAAATAATGAAAAATCAACGTTGTTCTTTTTGGCAAGAGCAATGTGTGGGTTATTGACAGTAAATTTCACTTTTCCAGGTGTTGTACATCTTCTCTTGGTAGGTTAGCAAATGTCTACTGGAGGACAAAGCTTTGGAGAACAATAAACATACACATTGATTCTGTACTCAGTGGTACAGAAATCCTTCTTGAAGCTCATAAATGATATGACAAACTTCTGCATGTGTTTCCCCCTTTTTATTTTATTTTCAGATTTTGGTTCAGGGTAATGTACACAAACAGTATGTAAAATAAATGTATCTGAAACACTCAGAAGTTTCTTGATTATGAATGTAATTTAGAAAGTCTAAGACCGAACAGAGCATTTTGATTAACCTTAGGCTCAGTATTTTAGTGTTTGCCTGCAATAGTCTGGGCATTTTATATTTATAAGAATGCAAAATATTGGAATTCTTGGAACACAAAGGTCTTTGGTGAAAACCACAGTGGGATGGAGCAGTTGCAGACACACAGTGATGAGACTTCTAACAGTAAGGGCTGTATGAAGTCAGCTCCTCGCTCTCAGAGATGTCACATTATAAGACAAAGTGGCTTTGACACAAAATAAACATACTCCACACAGTCCACTTAATGCTGCAGCTAACTGGTTTGGGTTCTCAATCAACTTGAAGAAGAGCTTCCATTGGTAGAAAGTAACTAAGTAAATGTACTCACCCACTGTACATAAGCACAATTTTGAAATACTTGTGTATTTCCATTTTATGTCATTGCATACTTCGACTCCACTATACAGATCAGAGGCGAAAAACTGTATTTGTTTTGATCGTTTTTTTGATGGTTAGTTACTTTTCAGATTCAGATTGGCAATACAAAAATATCATCACAAATAAATTATGATATATTATAATAGATTGAGATAAACTGTATTCATCCCGTGGTGAAAATTCACAAACTACCCTGCCGAATATAAAGTAATTAAAATCAGCCCCAGCTTTACCAGCTGCAGCGTTCAGGTAATGTACACATTAATGCACCAATAAGTATGATATAATAGTATAATACACATTATTCTTAAGTTGGACATAATGCATAATGAGTACTCTTACTGTTTGTACCTTAAGTGTATTTTGATGCAAATAATTTTGTATATTTACTTTACAATAAGCAACCATTTAAAAGCAAACTATTTAAGTGAGTGTATCTACACTGTGGTGTTGGTACTTTTACTTGTACTTCCACAACTGAGAGCTCCATTCCTGCCCAGCCAGGAGCATTAAGAATGTACATTGACATTACTTTCTACAAATGCCATTATCTGACTTTTTCTCTGGCAGTCTGCCAACGGCTAGACCATTTGCAAAAAAAAAAAAAAACAATATTTTTAAGCAGGGGTCTCTGATTGGAAAGGTCTCTTAGTATGTGACGTTTCTTACAGAGGCGTAGCTAAAAGGGGGATGATGCAGGATAAGGGCATCTGACAGCAAATGGGCTTTGGAAGAGTCCTGCAACATTAGTCAGCATGGATGTGTCATAAGGACAACAAGACTGTGGCATTCCTGTGCTAACATGCAGGGAGACATTTGGGGCCGATTGTTGAATGCTTTATCATCATGGCACCTGATTCTTCCTCTCATAGAGCCAATACAGCTGGTAAAGCTAATACTAGTACGGCTAGTACCCATGTTATGTGGACTCCTGTCTCAAAATGGCAGGAAGCTGTTTCTGGAGGAGCCATTGTGTGGATGCTGAATGGCATTGACTAGAAAATGTGGGTTATTCCCACCACACAGGGTTTTTAAACTCAACCATTTAAATACTAAACGTTGTAACTAAAAGAATCGGCGAATGCTTTCTGCAGAACAAACTGTTCTGACAGAAAGACAGAACAAAAGAGGCAGCACACCTTGCACAGCTCTCACTGGTGGGCTTTCAAGCACCAAATAAAAGATAATGATGCTGGTGCGTTAAACCTTTTAAACCGCTATATAGTATTCCTGTATTACATTATACATTACAGCACACTTACATGATTTGCATATGCTGCAATGACATTGTAATCTAGCATTTAATTATAATTTAGGACTGGTAAAAATAAAGCATTGTGTACCATCTATTCATAGCTGGGCAGTCCTGCTGACAGAATTGCAGGAGTGTGATTGGCATCTATTCATTTCCTCTGAACTGGAAACAGGCAAAATCAGAGTCAATCATTGACCCTTTCAGACAGATACCAAGGACTAAATGATGCAGAGGATGAGCTGTGTCTGCCATTGCCTTGTTTACCTACTGTGTTCGCAAGCCAGAAAATAGCTGCATAAATGGTACAAAACCATTAATCACCGCATACAATTTTCTCTCCCACTGTAACCCCCTTTCCATGCAAAGGCTTTCATTTCCTGTTCAATCTCTTGACAGAAATTCAATCAACAGTGAGTCATAATTTATTCACACTTAGAGAGATAATCCACTTCCAGTATATGAAGACATCGCATTATTCTCAAAGACATTGTCTTATAGGTAACATGAAGGGATTGTGTTTTCAACATTGTGACTGACTGAGAAATAAAAAGGAGATAACATTTGTTAATAATTTGTTTTCTTTGAGATGAAAAAATATTGACTGTTCTTTTTTCAGGACAATGCCTGTGTTGACCACTAATATTTAGGCGACAGTGATCATAGGAATGATACCTCATATATATATTTTTTTTTTTCCAGCTTCAGTGTTGTTTTTTAACTGCACACTTAATTGTGTTTTTAACCTATAAACTAAATTATATGACTGTACTTTAATAAAACACATCAATGCTGGTGTTAATATTGACATTTCCTACCAAATGTATCTGCATAGCTGGTAAGTCCATCTCCGAAGCTGGTGCCCGCTCTCCTCTCCGCAAAATAGTGTCCCATCGGCGGAGAGTGAGGTGAAAGGACAGAGGGGTGTAATTCTTGTCTCAGTTGTGGTCTGATAAACAGTAAATACATCAAATCCCGTGCCCCGTGCTGTAACGCTATTTTCCGAGCTACAGTTGCTGTCATCAGCTCTGGCTTGGGCTCAGGCTTTCACGTTTGTCGACCCTGGGTCAAGGCTTTCATCACACAAAAGTGGGAGTGGTTTCATCTCTCAGCCCCTTGCCCAATATTACATTATGCAGTGAGTGGGCTCAAACCTGGGGACTAAGTTACACTTTAAGCAAAAGAGGTTTGGGAGCTGAGGAGTAGCCTCGAGCAAATTAATAAAATGATGGTCTGCAACATAGCTTGCCAGACAGTTATAATAGATGGCCTTATAGGCTGTTAAACAATGCTAGCTGCCTGATAAAAAGCTAAATATTTTAGGGACAGTCAGTTGGTATATTTTTTGCCCCAAACTGCAGCTATGCATTATCCTGGTTTCAGCAAAAAACTGCTCCATTTCCCCATTTCTCCAGGTGATTAATAAATCTTTTCAATTCAACAAAGAATACTGTCTGTAAGAAAGTGGTAATAAGCACTGCTGCTCTTTCCAATGTCAAAGGCTCCCAACCACCCAGGACTTTACTTCTGCCCACATTTGTGTGTAATGGTCAGCTGTAGATTGGAGAAAACCCCCGCAACAAATGTCGTTCTGTGTGTCATGTTTGGATTGTGGACAAAGTCAGAACAGAGGTTACGACATTGTAACCCTAGTTCTACAATCACCGGACTCTTTGGGTAATCTCCTCTAATTCACAAGCATGCATTTGGCCGCTGAAAATTTGCACAAGCGTTGCCGGGCAATCAGGGCATGCCAACCCAAATATGTGCAGAACTCCACAGTAAATAAGGCAGCACACACCACTGCTAGAAGGTGGCAGGGCCATACACATCATTATGAAAGGAGCAGCTTTTCTGACATGTTCTGAAATCAGGTACATCCATCGCCCAAACATTCTTACTGGAATGACAACATTTCAGAACAATGTTGATAATCCTTCATATCCTTTCACATTTCATTTTAATAATACTGTAAAAGGTACAGAGTCATTATCAAATATATATATATATATATATACACATACATCTCTCAAAGCAAACTAGTTCTGCAGGCTAAAATGATAAAGTGATTTGTGTTTCTCTGTCTCTCTGCAAGGTGGGCTGTTCAGCAGCATGAGCAGTAACCATGTATGTGTTTGATAAGTGCCTGTACTGCACCTCTGAACTAAAACATCGACTGATGCATGAAATAAGCTAAAGGTGGACTACGATATGGCTTCTCTTTACCAGCAATAATGAAATGTGGAATTCATAATCACAAAGATACTCACACACATCACTGAACGTCCATGACTAAAACTCCATACAACTTGTCAGAAATCAACGATTTAAGAGATTCGTTCACTACTGTCGAAGTGATGACCCTGATTAGGTGTATCACATGAACACAGGAGAATGTTCCTTCATTTGTGCTGTCTGTGGACCTATCCTGTAAACCTTCCCACAGTACGTCATAACTACATGACTATACCGAGTACTTCAAAACCTATATCATAATTTTATATGATTAATATATTATATTTACACAATGTTTTATTGTATTTAATAAAATTGATATGCAGAACAATAAGTGTAAATATTGATTGAGGAGTGGCATATGTGCTTCCCACAGCTTATCATATAATTCAGTTAATTGTAGTCCAGTTAAACACTTATCCAATCACACAAGAGATTTTAAAGTTTTATGCTGCCAATTTATGCACAAAGGGGATATGTCTCACTGCACTGCCAACAGTATTAGTATATTGTGCAATGTACAGCAGTGCCTCCGCAATTGAATTGAGTCTTTCCTTTGAGCTATGACACAGAGAGAAAGGAGACTGAAAACAGTTTAAACTCACACCTCTATTGATTTATCCTTTATTGCTTGAGATTTATGAATTATTGTAAATCTGATGGTGTCTCTCATAATACTGCCACAGGGCTTTTTAAATCAAGCTGACAGGCTTATTATTAAGCTCTGGCAGTGAAGGCAGCGTAGCATGGAGGAATGCACCATCCCTGATCCAGGAGGAGAAAATATTACCTAACACTCCCTGGTGAGGAGAAGTTGTTGCACCAGAACTACGTCCCCAAACAATTGCCATGGCACTCTCCATCAGTCACAGCAATGAAGTGGCATTGGCACAATAACAATGGAATCTAGAGCCACTCACAAGATCAGACCCACCAGCTTCGCTGATATTGCATCACTTCTCTAACACACTAATAAATATCACAGCACTGTCACCCTTCACGGTATTCTGTGCATGCGTGGGAATGTGCCTGATGATAATTTATATGGATTAAAGTAATGCATTATAGATGGAAATCATAAGGGTAAATAATAGGCAATGGGTGGGGTTATGGCCACTCTTTTGCTCTCAAAAATAACAAATAGCACTGCAGAAGTCAGAGAACTATAGAGCCAAAGAAATGAATTCACCATTGTTAGATGTTTTGTTATACTTTACACAATGAAAACACGAAACAAAAATGGTCAGCGGTGGGAGATAGTGAATGCTGACAGAAGAGCATCCAATCACCATTCATGTTTGGACGAGAAAAGAATATGAAAAGGGACTCTCTTACATAGCTCATAGAATTTCACGTGAAAAGGTGCTTGTCTGAACTCAGAAGAACAGCCTAAGCTGCATGCCTCATGAATAAAACTGTGGTCTTTAAAATGTCCTTCTCTGACTACTCTATGTCCTTCCACTCTGTATTTTATGAAGTATTTCTAAAGCTTCCATTACCCTGAAGGAGAGGGAATACGCCTCGCTTTCTAATGCGCCAAATCTACCTGATATATTGTATCTCATATTTATCTCTGGCACCACAACAAATTAAAATGTGTCTGTATTTTTGTGAACTGCCATTCAGTTTTTATCAGAACCACTCAGCTGTCCCTGAAAACACTACAACATCCATGCTGCTTGATAATAACATGTTTGGGGGTAGTTTTTCTTTTTTATGATTTAGGAAATTCTGATTCATGAGCTCAGACTGAGATAAGACAAATTCAAATTAATTTTCCAATTTAGGAAACACTGCAGATAAGATGAGGCAGTGTAGAGAGACTAACATTTAACAATGTGGATACAGAGAGCCCTTATTTTTTCCATCAGGCATTGGTGATGTCTCTCATGGCACAGTCCTAAAACATGCAATGGTTGCTCAAGTTCATTTTTAAATCATGACAGAAAAGTTATGAATTCTTCCTGTTGATCTGCTCAGAGATAGGTGGGGCATTTTTGAAAAATGCTCAGGTGTATTCAGTTGTGTTGTGTCAGTGCTTTGTACTGTGGTTTGAACTATTAGTAGATTTGGTTACAACTAAAACTCTGCAGAGGGTCAATGTTGCACACTTTAGTTCACACTACAGGCTACAAAGCTGTCAGACAGAGATCCTCAGAATGCCTGTGTGCTTTCCTGTAAATGGATAAACAAGCATGCAAATCAATCATTTGTCATGCTGATAATATCACTGATGAGATTTCCTAGCTTTGTCATTTAATTTAATTGAAACATTTGTGCAGTATCTGACTCATGATGTACAGGCAATTTCCGTTTGGTGTATTGCAAATATATTCGTTTTCTTAATTTTAGTGTTTGGATTTCCTTCTTCTTTCCTGTCCTCGACTCCAGCCTCTTTTGACTATTGCCAGCATTTAATTGCATTTGTTAAGTGTCTCTATGGGATGGCAATGTCAGTTAAGACGGACTGAAAGATTTTACTATTATTATGGATTGCCATGAAATTTTGTTCGCCAGAGGATGAAACTAACAGACTTTGGTCCTCCTCTGACAACCCAATTTCTGCCATAATGACGTTGACATTTTTAGCTTTTGGGGAAATGTCTAAAAGTCTATGTTACGTAGGATGGATTGCCATGGCATTCTAGTACAGGCATCCGTGTCCCCTTCAGGACGAATTTAAATTACTTTGGTGATTCTCTGACTTTTCATCTCGTAACATCATCATCAGGTCAAAATGTTAATACTTTATTGTATAACCCGTCAGCCTCAGCTGTACGTTGTGTTTCGTGCTAAGAATGTTAGCATGCGCTAAACTAATATGGCGAACATGGTAAACATTATGCCTCCAGCCTATTTGCATCGTCATCCTGAGCATGTTTACACATTGCTCTTAAGTAGGCCTACAGCCTCACAGAGTCACTGGCTGTGGACTATTGGTCCAGCTCTCTTTCCTGGCAGGTTAAGTTACACTTCACAGTGATGACAATAATTCAACCTGCCTTACATCTACTTAGTACCATTTTATTTGGCGTAAATGAATCCCTGTGATAACTATAGCTGTGTTAATTCATACACAGTGATACAGGGATAGAGCAGGTGACCCCATACAATATGTTTTCTCCTAAAATCACACGCCATACTGAAGCACAATGTGTCACAGCTGTTTTTTCTTTAACTGTGTAAGTGTGTTGCCTTAAAAAAGACTGTGCTAAGATTTTCAGTTGAGTTGAGTGTTCTGCCTTCCTCCCTTCTCGCAGAGGAAAATGATGTAAGGAATACCTACCCAGCCTTCTGTGTGCATTAGTAATCGCTCTGTCCTTTTTCCCTGGGTCAGCCACATTGCTGGGGGTAGAGCAGCTGAATGCTGATGGGACCAAAGCAGTGGCCACAATCTGATTTGAGCAGTCACTGGTACTTTGCCTTAAATGCTTTTCAATCTGCTGGAGATCACATTAGGCGGCTCCTTCTTATCGACTCATCTAAAAAGTTTATATCTTCATCTAATTAAGGACAGTGCTTCCCTAATAGCTCAATGCTTAGGTTGAGTTATTTCATAAGTGTGTAGCTTGGCCAACAGTCCACTGTGTGCTACTCCACCTTCTGCTTAAAAGGATATGTTCATACTACCCAGACATGTCTTGCGTCACGGTAATAACCATGGTTACTGTCGTGACAGACAGTGAAAGTTTCACAGCTCTGGTAAGGAGATAATCATCATTATCTCCCTTTTTTATCAGAATTGTAGTAATTACACAGAGGACATTTTAACAATTGTGTGTGTGTAAATCTATGTATATCCTGGACTCTCTCCATGTGTGCTGTAGGCTTAAAGTGGTGAGTGCCAGTTTCTTATTATATTGTAATTCCTACCTGGGGACTGAGTGAAGTTGACAGGATCATGGTTCAGGCAGATATGAGATGGGTCCAAGGTGTCCGCTGCCAGGGCCTGCCAGCTCAGCCTGTTTCCATGCTGCTCTGTGTGTGTCACGAGGGCAAGCCTCCTATTTAGACAAGGGAATGAAAGACGGGGCTAAGATGTATTATGCATGTGAATGCAGGGGAGGCAGGCATCTGCACTAACAAGCCAAGTTACTTTCACAGGGCAACACACCGGCTTCTCCCTGTCATAAATATAGACCGAACTATTGTCGAGTTGATTCCCATGGAACACTGCAGGGATCACTTCTTAATGTTTTTGTGATTTAATAATTTGCTACATCTTCATAAAAATGCATATGCGGTCATCTTTTTTCAGGAATAAAAAAGATGACGATGGATTCAACTTATGCTGTAGACAGCTCTTACATTTAAGAGTTTCAGGCCTTTCTTCACAAGAACTGGGACATTGAAAGTGGTGTTTGAAATTTCAATATTCACCAGTAACACATACAACAATGGCAGAAAGCTACCATGCAGAGTGCTGGCCTGAGAAAGGAGTATTTTGAGGCTCAGTGTCTCGCCCAAAGACACTTCAACACTTGAACAATAGGATCCAGGGAAATACATTTTGGCAAATTGGTGGGTATATAGAGAGCAGGTATGAACCTGCAGCCAGTGCACATATTGATAAACAATAAAGAAAAGGAAGTAACACAGTGGATATTTCACATTTAATTATCAGTTATTGAATTTCTCATCACATTGATCTCTACCGCAGTTATTTTGTGAACTCTGTAGGAGGGACTTTGTAGGGTTTTCTGTCAACCAGTGATCATCCCAACAGAAGGATATTTAAACCACCATGTCTGTTACCCCTTTTTGCTGTCCTTGCAGTGTAAACTGGGTTACTCTTCCACCAACTTACTAACACTAGTGTCAAAGCCCTGTGTATCTCTCTAAGATCTCTGAATTGTCCCTATTTTACACAATAGATCGATTTCATGGATGAGATCAACACCAAATAGCTTGTACATATTAATACAAAACATCTGCATTTTGTCTGTACTTGCTCTCGGTTGGTTTCCATCAATCAGCAATTTCTGAAATCCTTCCAGTTGTGCGATTTGGCATACGATTTATTTAATAAATACCCTGATCCCCTCTAGTCACAAAATTGGACCTGGAGGCTTTTCCTGGCAAAACTCCCGGAGGTAAAAACTTGGGAGGAGTTTGCGCTCTCTAGGAGTTTGTGGTAGAGTGACCAAGCACAAAACTTCAAACGTCCAATGAAAAAACTTTGTAAAAGTTCTCCTGATGTTCGATCCGATGACTTGCTTTTAATTTGAAATATATGAAACGTTGATTGTGGTCAGAGGATTTAGGTATAAGGTATGCAGCTGCTTTGTGCCACCAGTTGACCTGACCCAGTGAACTGTAGAGTCTGTAGGCTACTGTTATATTGACATTCTTCTTAATACCTTCCGAAAGAGAAAAAAATATGAATTTCAATTCATTACCACTATATAGAAGGAACACTGAGCACTTTATTTCAGTGTGGTTGATAAAGTTGTGAGTAATTAAGCAGCCAATCTGCCTTTTATAACATGCAGACTCATTTCAGCTGACTTCAAACATTAGACTGGCCCTATTCACAGGCGGACCTCATTTCATAACCCAGTTAATTGTTCTGCATCAAATTATTCAGAACAAACACAAGAGCTGTGGAATACCAGAATATGAATTAAGAATTAATTTGTAGGGTATTTGTGATGCAAATGAAGGCAGATGTCTACCCGAAAACGAAGTTCACATTTGTTATTCTTGTGATCTTGGGGCAGTACGCCAATTGTGTTTATGACTGATATAAACATAAAATGGTAGTGTTTTAGGGATATGTGTGAGCATTTTGTGAAATGGATCACTTCCAGACTGGAAAATATTGCATCCTGCAGTCTTCCTCGGAGCTTAGATAACACAACCACAAAAACAGACCAAAAACATTTTGAGCCGGATCTCCCAATTAATATTCTTGATTAGAGAGACGGTCTTTCTCACATGGTATTAGTATTCATGTCATGCATTAAAGATACGCCACATGAGACAGCATGAGCAGCATATAGTACAAACAACTTGAGGACACCAGACAGGCAGATAGCTAGATACAGTAATTTTGCTCTTCAATGCCATTCATCCCCAGACATTCTGACCAATAGCTCCTATGCGGTCACGCTGCATATGTAGCTAAGTGTAAATCTCATTAATAAATGTAAAGTGAAAAAGAAGACAATATAGTGGAAAAAAAGATTGTGTAACACCATGTCCTTCTTTTTCTGCCTTTTTTTTTGTCGCAAAGGCAGGAATGTCTAGCTGTAATGGACAAACGGGGCCAAATCTGGACATTTGACTCCACTGGCTAACAGCAAACCACTTGTGTTTGTGTAATGATCAAGGCTCCAGTTATTGGCCACAGCACAAGAAATCTCACTCTGCAGTCATCAATTCCATGTGGTCCAAGTGGTTGGAATGGTCGAATTATCGTATATCAGCATGTAGCGTTAAATGGGTAAGGGATAATGTGGGAGCTTTGTCTGACATGGTAAGTTATATAAAAACATTGGTAACATTTTATATGAAGGTCACGTCAATAATGCATCATAAGCACATTCATAAGTCATAAATAAAAGTAAGCATAGTATGCCATAAAAATGTCTGCTACCATAGCAGAATGTCTTAAAAAATGTCATACTATAGTATATCATAACAAATATCATAGTAAAATATAAAATAAAAATGTCATACCTTAGTATGCTATAAAACTTGTCATATTCAAGTATGCCATAAAAAGTTCATACTAATGTATTACCATAAAATGTCATCAAAAAAAATTCAAAGTATAAAACGTCGCTCAACATGTCTTAGTATAGTATCCTGTAAAAATGTCATTAGAGATGTCATAAAAAGGACACTGTACGGTATGCCATTAAAATGGCCAAAGGCTCGGTGTTGGTACCGCAACTAGTATCAACAATCTCTGCGTCAATTGCACTGCAGATAGCTACTGGAGGTGCAGTTAGCTTCTACAGTGTTTAATTCTGCTTAAGGCTCACACAATCATGCTATAGCATGTCATTGAAGATTTCAAGACATAATCCATTCATTTCAGAAATTTGTGATGACACACTTTAGCAGTTTCCTTTGAGTCTTTATAACTTTTATAAGTTAGGTAGTTATTATGTGCTATTTAATTAATCTGGGAATCAGATGCTTCTTTCAAACATTGTGGTCACCTTGGCTTAGTAGATAGAAAACATTACAAATGCAGAACTTACAAACATTATATCCGTTACTTGTCATGCTTTATAGACATGACCTTCATTAAATTTTCAATCAAATTAAATTATATTTGTACAGTCCAATATCACAAATAAGACATTTTCTTCAGAGGGCTTAATGAGCTGTACAGCATGACATCTTATATCCTTGGACGCTTGCATCCGATAAGGACAATTTTAATGGGGATAGAAAAGGAAAAAAAACAAAAAAAATATCAGAAAAACCAGGATGCCTGTTGACCTTGTTCATTATGCAGATGGAGTAAGCAGCGCCTGGAGAAAATCTATTTGTCACAGTTTTGCTCTAGTTCTTGTCATCGCTCTCCTCTCTGAACAATTAGTCAACAAGTCAGGAATCGGTGGGTGTGTATGTTTTTCAGAGTACTTTCGTGAATGGATAAGGGCATGAATATTAAAATCATTCCAGATGCTGGGCTTTCTGCACCTTACACGCACTTAACAGTTAAATGGGTTTGCATTGCATGTGCAGGCCCATTTAAAATGCACCGTCTCTTGTGGTACAACACCTGGTCTTATTAATATAGTGCACAAATCCACATTCTGCCATCTGCAGCAGTGATGTCAGCACATCAGTGGGTAACTATTCCCACCTCTGCATCTCCCAGAATCAGCGGCGTTAGACGGAAGAAAAGGAGCTGATGAAGAGGGGGACGAGCAGAATGAAAGATATTTGAGATGAAAATCCCTGCGGTGAGAGGGGGTTTGGTTGTGCTGGAAGCCAGCACTCCCCTGAGAAACAGTCCCTGAGCAGCAGAGCTGGGGAGAGTGGAGAGGGGCCACGTGCAGTAACTCTTCTGAATGCTTCTGGCTAATTATCAACCCAACAAGGAACAACCAGCTGTTTGCATCCACCACACACCATTAGACTAATATCACGCATTAGCATGAGGAATATTTTCCTGCCATCTTGGAAAAGCATTCATAACATCTGATGGGTAAATTGAGATATAAGTGAGGCTTAGGTAAGACATTATTTCCCTTGTTTGAACAAGACAAATCAAAGTCTAGCAGTATAAGGCTATCCTGAAATGTTAAGTGGAAAATGCACATATATTGACAGGATCCAACGCAGCAGATCAGTTATCTTTTAAACATATCATACCAGTAATCAGCATTATGGTTATGTTTGGAATGTAACAGAATGTTTTCCCTTATCTGAAGAAAGAATCGGTGATCCAAATGTATTGTATGACGTTTGTATGATTCAACGTCAACTGCACGATATTTTTCCCTGCATGTTAAAACACGAACAATCATAATAAAATGATGATATGGAATTAGTAGTGTGAGATTACCACTACAACTGATTTACTGCTGGTTCTCTTCAGATTTGTACATTTGTCAAATTGTGGTCACAGAAATTAAAAGTGCCCCATTCACAATAAGTCACTCAAAACTTTAAAGTGAATAAAAGAACAGTTTCATTCAAAGGTTCTTTCCAAAGTTGTCATTTTGAGGCACTTACATTAGTGGTTTGTAATACTGGTGGTTAATTAAACATATAAATGCCGAAAAAAAATAATAAAAGTTTTTTTGTGAAAACAGTCTTGAGAATTCTGTCTAAAACAGCAAAGGCCACAATTAAGTAGTTCACATCCCCAGGGGTTAGTGTACACTGTAATTGAAGATGATTACCGTTGAATACATTATACTCATGACTGACATCCTTTGTATGTAGTGACAATCAATCTAATTGGCTGCCAAATGCTGGGAAGCATTACACCTCCCTAGTGCCTTATGCGTATTGTGAAATCTGGGGAAGTTCATGCTGTAACACACCATGTCATTGGGTACAAGCAATTTAAAGCACTCAGTACCTATCGCTGAGCAGCAGTTGTGCTCTGTGCAGTAAGCGGATATGGGTGTCACCTATGCAAATTCATTTGAGTGATTGTCACAAATGATTACAATAATGCGACACCAACACAGCTTGCATGTAATTTAAGTATCAGGAAGGAAAGTGAACAAAGAGAAACACGTCTGAATATGACATTTAGTGATAATACTGATATGTTTGTTGAGCCATTTGGCGTATAGATGTTTTCCTTTTAATACATGCATTGCTAAAATATTAAACAAAGACCAGTGTACACATCTGGACAGCTGTTTAAACAAGCAAGTGGCAAATGGTTTTCAAGCAGAAAAAAGGAATGAAAGATAAACAAACCTGATATTGTTATGTGACCAATTGTTCTCTGATGAGTGGAACAGACGCAAGCTCAAAAATAGCAACATGTAGGAGATAACCAGAGCGAAAGTAATTTTTTTTTCCACCCGACAAACAAGTGACAAACACCACACTGAACGTTTAAATGCTGGAATACTACGTCAGTAACTCATACCCCAAACTAAGGATGGTGCCATCGGTTGATCTGCTGAAGAACAAAAGAACCAACTGCTGGAAAGATTGCCATTTTGTTTGACGAAGATATTCATGGAACCCAGAGAATGATTCCTTTATGATTACATGTTTTCATCACTTTGCTGATTTTATGACTTTTCTCTATTTATGCTGCTGTTACACATTGTATAGCCTTTACCACTATCCTGTAACTAATCATAGGCTTGCTTAACAGGAATTGTTCGACATTTTGGGAAAGACACTAATTTTCTCTCTTGCCAAGAGTTAGACGAGGAGATCAATGCCTGTGCGTGAAGTATGAGGCGAAAGTACAACTAGGAGGGAAATAGCTTAGCATAAATAATCTAAGCAGGAGAGAATAGCTGGTTTAGACGATATAACATGTTAATTAGTGTGCTTCAGAGATCGGGATTAGAAATTGATGGTGAATAATACTTTGACTGAGCTGTAAAAAAAATCGTATCGATGTCTCCTAACCATATACACACTGTTCATTAAGTCATTAACGCACAAATAACTTAATCACATATTAGACTGTGAAATCCAGTGTGTTGCATTTCATTCATATGCCAAATTGTCCCTCCAGGCCTCGTCTCCACTTCAACTGTATTTGCATGTCTAAAGCAGCAGAGTCATTAAGAGGCAACCAACCACGGCGACACAGTCTCAGAGCTCAGTGCCTCACTGGAGCTGCTGAAGCATCGTCAGCCTTTGGAGAAAGCGAATCAGAGAGTCTCTACGGGTCCCCTACGGGAGGAGAAGAGAGCTCTTATTCTAACTCGGTGGAAAATACCAGCACCCACAGGGGCACCGTTACACACAGCTGGGATAATAAGTATCACAGGGAGAGCTGCGATCCCCCCAGCAAACTGAGACCAGAGCACGGATTTCTTCCCTATTCACCGTTGCCACCAAGCTGAATCATCCCAAAAAGCCAATGAATCTTTCCCCTTGCTTTAGAGGAGGGTATTTGAATGAATGTCTGAATCAGTGTGCCATGTAATAAGAATGTGGGCTATCGGACCCCAGGGGAAAGTGGATAGGGTGAAACAGTGTGGGGCTATGAGATGCACTCTCTGGAAATCAGGCTTGAATTGAAACACTTAGGCGTACTATCCACACAGCAGACAGAGTACAAAAAGCTTCCAGTTTGAATTGATTACGCTGTTATATACTTTCCTTAACCACAGTGTCTCTTTTTGTTTGCCATAGCTTTACGGTTGTTAAAGTCATCATATTCCTCACTCCCTGGCAGCACATTGCATTGTATCTATATAATGTTTGCGTGAGTGAAATACTCAATCCCATGTTTGTTATGTCTCGTACACCATTTTATACATATTTTCCCCAAATTCGACCTGACATATTTTGGTATATATTGTAACTGTGGGGATTAAGAAACAATCTTAAAATACTATTGTCATTCTCCAACAACCGTGAAAAATGCTCAGTCTATTGACACCGTCATTTTAAACAATGTGCAGAATGATGTGTGAAGTGTTAAAATCAAGATGATTTAAACGCTAAAGCATTCATCATTAAAGATGACTAAATTACTTGAATAGACTTTTTTAAGTAGTGTGTGGATCAGCATGGGATTGCAAAGATCACATTTGTCACGGTAAGATTATACAACTAGTGTTACTTTAAAGGCAAGAACAGAATACAAGTGAGAGACATAACTGTGTTGTTAAGCGTGAATTTCACTTCTAGAGACATTAGCACAAAGCCTTTGCTTTATTAAGTGTAACCCATGGAAATACCATGGAAGAGGAAAAGTGCACGCCTCACTAACACAAAACCCTTGAGTTGCCTGAGGCCCCCCCTCCCCCTTTTAATATCTGTTTCTTCTCTCTCTCTCTCCTTTCTTTCACTTGCTTCGCCTCACTCTGCTTTCTCCCTCTCTGGCATTCAGTTGAATACGTTAGTGTGAATAGATGTGACCGAATATAATGCCTAAGACCTGCTAGCAGGCTATAAATGTAGCCCTAATGGCTAAACCATTATAATATGTGGTACAGACTCAGCCGCAGTGAATGTGTTGCTGCAGGAAAATGGAGGTGGTGGAAGGCATGAGGCAGGGGGATGAAGAGCTCCATTAGCTGATTGAATTGGAACCCTGTGGGCTGGGAATTCTTTAACTCACCTCAAACGCAACTGAGATGTAAACACCTCTGTTTGTGTGATAAGGAAAATGTCATATGACACCAACAAGACTACTTCACCATGCACCCAGCAATAACACACAGGTAGTCTCTTCATGAAAGCGGTTGCTCTAGTTCATTTTTCAGTAACGGTGTTGTTTCATATCATCCACGCCATGTTTTTTGTGAACCAGAGTGAAGGCCTAATGGACCATGGCATGCTATGGTAGGTGGCCGGCTGTCTTATACAACACATCTCACATTGAGATACATTTGTGCAATGTCAGATGTAATAAATGATATATACACTTGTTCTGGCTCAAATAGGGGGAGTGGTGTGACAAGAGGGATGAAGATGAGAGGCTTTACAAACCATAAGTGTTTCGTAAAGTGTTTTCTTTCTAACCAGGTCAACGGCCAATGCGTTTATGCGCAGAGAGTTGGGGAAGGGATGTAGGTAGGGGTTGGTTGTGTTGCATAGTTAAGCACACAGTGTAGTACAGATAAACATGCATGTTTTGGAGAGAGTCTGCAAGAAAGACATGTGCCATGAGAAAGCAATTACAAACCATGAGGGATTGTTTGGTGTCATTAACAGTTTCCTAATCTGACATAAAACACATCTGTTTGTGGAGGAGGCATGATTCGAACCGGGAAACCAAGTCTTGTTCGAGTCTGGAGGGGAATGCAGCCCACACATGCAACTCGATGAAGTCAAATACAGATTTTAAAGGATGAGAGAACAGCATTCTGGATTAGAGGAGAGTAAGAGAAACGCAAACACCATATGAAATTGTAATGAAAATATGCCTTCCACATTCCCGTATTCAGTCGGGGATAAAAGTTAGCAGTGTACGCTCAGTTTGCCCTGCGTTTGCCTGCTAAATGTTTCAGCTGACACGGTAATTTTGCACTTTGCGCATGTTACCAGGAGTTTAACAAACCCCCGCTTGCCACAGGCCGACATTTGCATTTCAACAACCTGCCACCTTTTGGAGATAAATAACCCCCTGTCAATGGCTGCACTGTCTCGCAAACCTGAGTGATTTATTATTCATTCTAAATACAGAAATCATATGATTCAATTTTTAAAACCTTTTCGATTCTCTAGGATTAGGAGAATAATAAGTGGAGTGTAGCTGGCAGGAGCTCGCTAACACATTGCTCTTTAGATAGAGTGTTAGTTACGGAGGTTGAATGTCATCAAGTCTGAGCTTGATGCTGAATTTGTACCAGAGAGCACGCTTTGCTGTTTGCAGCTGAGAATCATGCTCAGAGGAGAGGAGGCCCAGGATATGCCCATGCATTAATGAGGATATACACTTGATAGATATAGGATATCTTCTGAGCTGCCACCCTAATTTGAAAAATCTAAATCTTAGTTGTCTCGGACATTTAAAGTCTCTATCTAAATTGTTAGCTTCCCTTTATGTCTATCTCCTTCTCTGTGATTATTGAACTTTTAACGAGGAAAATCAACATGGGGTGGCGGGTTTTAACTCGGGTCATGTCATCAGATGATGAAATGAAATTTTTTTGCATTATATGTACATAAATGAGATAATATACCATAGCAGCACTTCAAAGATGTGCTGGATATTGATCTGTGTAGGATTCAGTAACTGGATAGCTTTATAAATGTTTTTAAGCTATTTCAGTCTGGTAGAAAACTGTAAATACCCAGAATTCATGCCACACCAACTTTTAACTCGGCTGTTTTTGTTGTATTTGACCTTTCATGATGGGTCAGTATGCAGCAGATGTAACTGTATATGTAATACTTTGCAGAGGTGAGTTTCAGACTTAGTTCAATTCAATTCAATTCAATTTATTTTTGTATAGCCCAAAATCACAAATTACAAATTAGCCTCAGAGGGCTTTACAATATGTACACACTTGACATCCTCTTGTCCCAGGACCCTCACATCGGAACAGGAAAAACTCCCCCAAAAAACCCCTTTAACAGGGAGAAAAGAGGAAGAGACCTGTGGGAGAGCAACAGAGGAGGGATCCCTCTCCCAGGATGGACAGAAGTGCAATAGATGTCATGTGTAGAACAGGATAGTGAATTACAACACATTCAATGTGATTACAGTACATTCAATGTATGACAGAACCACGGCAGGAGGCAAGACCTGGTCCAGGTATAACCCGGATACACAGGAACCTGTGAGGCGAGAAAGCACAGAGACTCTGGTGAAGAAGCAGGTCAATAATGTGCATTAATGGTATCGGTAATATGAAATAGTAATGTGAGTGATAATAAAAGTGATATTAGCAGTTGGAGTCAGCAGGGCCATGGTAGGAGGAAGGACCAGGATCCAGATGAAACCATGCTCCATGGAAACCTGTGAGGAGAGAAAGCACAAGGACTCCGGGGAAGAGACAAAATCAGTACTGTGCATTAATGGAACTTAGTTGCCTTGGGGTCTGATACCTGTTTCATGTAAAAGAACTCCTATGGAATATCAGGTCTTAATCATTACTCAGATAAAGGCCATGATGTACATAGTTATATTTGAACAAGGCCATGAGGTTGAGGTTGAAAAGATTGGTATGGTTCCTAGTGGGAATAACTAATTAAGTGTAGTATTTTGGGTCTTACTCAGTCATCTGTGCTTAGACTGTCAGGCTGGCCCTACCAGTTACCATAACAAAGTTAATGCTGCTATGCAAAGCCATACTGGATTGTTCTGTTGTTGTAGGGGCTGCCAAGTCAGACTCCCTTTTTTTTTTTTTGCTGTCTCATGGTAGAATACAAATAGGTTTCTATATACTGTGCTGCAGATAATGAGTGACTCAGGGTAATGCTGCAGGTCATGTGTGAAGACACATGGCACGCACAGGCGCACATATACGCAGACACACACATGCACAGGCGCATAATAACACAGGCGCACCCGTTCACAGACACGAAAAGGCACGCCACACATTTGACAGATCTAGCCTACCTCCAGCTGCTCATCTAGAAACCTCTATGTCTACTGACCGTTTATTGCGTCGTTAGACTTGATGATTTTTTTTTTTTTTGCAGGACCAGTTTGGGGGATGCAGCCGGAGTCGTCCTCGGATCGTTGGATGTGAGCGTTGCTGTGTCTGTGGGTGACGGAGGGGGACGGGGCGCTCTGCTCTGCTCAGTGCAGGACGCGGGAGACAGTCGCTCTCCAAGGTGCTAAAAGTCGGAGCGCTCCCTCCTCTGGCTCGTCTTCTGACGATGAACGCGACCTCTGCCGAAAACCAAATATCAAACAATGACTGGCTTCAATCTCGTTTGGTTTAATTTTCTTATACTCTTAACTTCTATCCTTCTGGATTTTTTGTATTGTTCATGCAACCGCTGGATGTATGCAACAAGACAAGACTGCAGCTTTCTAACATTCACCTGCGTCGTTGGGAAATATTGAATTGACTCCGGATTCTCAGGGAACACTGTCGAGAGGATTTTTCGAGCTGTTTTTTCTCGGTCTGTCTCTCCCTCCGTACCACATGTCACTGGACGTGTATTGTTTATCTCAAAAAGGTGAGTCCGATGGGGATAATCGTGAAGCAGACCTACTTTTACGTGGATATCGTTTTCTTTCCACTGGAAAGGGGGAATCACGTCTCCGAAAGGCTGGTGTTTAATTGTTTTTAAACCCATCATCACGACCGTGAGGGAGGATTATAGTGTCTTGAGGAGTCTGGGGAATTTACCCTGTGGATAAAGTGAAGTTTCCAATAGGGTGACGATCTTTAATCTGCTCTAGCAGTGTGTTCGGCTCTCTGGCTTCACACTAAGTGGATATCAAGCTATTTCAACGCGGTGAGTTTGCCCTATATCGTGTGATATGCATCCCTGCTGTCACTGGCATTTCGATTGATCTGTCAAGACACGCAGCATTTATTGACCAAGCGATTCCAAGCCGAGGCGAAATATTTATTTTCAGCTATGTATTTCTTAACTGTCTGGATTCTGCGTTGTGTTTTTCCCCTTCTCCGATGGAGTGATGCATTTTGGGTTAAATCATTGCGCATTCATGATTCCAGGTATTTGCATGTTACATGGCTGATTAAGTAAAAACAGGTTACTGGAAGTCTAGTGTCAGAATAGTACTTTGTATAATAATTGGCTTCGAGGCAAATAGACCAATATATAACAACCTGTTGTCTCTAGTTGCTCTCATAGAGTTTGCAGTTGTACAAAGATAGCTAGTAGGTTGTTGTTTTAATTAACTGTGGAGAAGAATACTGTGAGGAGTCCACTCCACCCAATTCAGATAGTGGATGTTGTAACCTTTTCTTTTATAGTTGGACGTTCACCCATTGCTGAGATTTTTCTCAAAGAGAATAATAATATATATATAGAGAGAGAGAGAGAGAGAGAGAGAGAGAGAGAGAGAGAGAGAGAGA